>NW_028120694.1:0-243842 GCF_965178545.1 Coloeus monedula | reverse complement strand
CGAGAATTTTTCCCTTAAGACCACAACGCAAACAGAATGTGGTGCTATCCAGCGTTGAGAGGGAAAGTGCAGAGCCCAGGTGTGCAACAGCCTGGAGCGTTTCTCTGCCGGCACCGTGCTCTCTGGGCGAGAAGTAGACGACAGTTTGACTCCGGCAGAATGGAAGCGCGACATGGTACGAAGAAAAAAACAATAAAGTCAGGGCACCGAGCTGGTGTGCGCACGGCACAGGCTGCAAGAGGAAGCGTGGCTGCCTCTCGCTTGTGTGCGGATTCACGTTAGCACTTGCAAACAGAAAGTTCCACCTGCGGCTACTTGTGCTGCTACCTATTTCTCTTCCAGCTTTCCCTGGAAAGCATTGTGCCCAGCTTTATGCTCGGAGATGCAGAGATGACAGTGGTAGATGCAGCGGAGACTGGAAATACAGAGTGCAGCCGAGAGTTTCTGCAGCTTTGACGTGAGGCAAGCAAACTGTCCGTGTAGCTCTCGCTCAGCGAAAAGCGTTTGGCGAGAAACACTTGCTGCAGTAGCTTTTCGCTGGGCAAGACTTTCACCACAGCACCCCAATTCGGGCAAGGAGCAGGAGAACGGAAGAGCATCTTTTCGTCCTGCCACGTTCTTCTGGGCGACACGCCTATCCGCCTCTTGGCTCCCTGCAAGGCTGTAAGCACGGCTGCGGTACTTGGAAGTGAGAAGGCAGGTGCAGAGAGCACCGCGATCTGCCAGCGCTGTGCAGGCTGGAAAGGAAAGAGGGCTACCACTAGGATGTGCTGCAAATACACGTTCCCAGGCGTCGACGGTAAGCTCCGGGGAAGCTCGTTGAGCTACAAGTGTTCTCTGGGCGAGACTTAGCTGAGAAGCTTTCCGTTCAGATTCAGGCTACCACGCAGCCCGAATGTGCTGCTCCCTAGCGCTGAGAGAGAAAGTGCAGAGCCCAGGCGTGTTTGGGTAGAGGCATTTGGGTGGAGCATTTCTCTGGCGGCACCGTGCTCTCTGGGCGACAAGTAGACACCGCTTCGACTCCGGCACAATGAAGGCGCAGAGCACGGAGCTGCTATGCGCACGGCACAGGCTGCAAGAGGAAGCGTGGCTGCCTCTCGCTTGTGTGCGGATTCACGTTAGCACTTGAGAACAGAAAGTTCCACCTGCGGCTACTTGTGCTGCTACCTATTTCTCTTCCAGCTTTCCCTGGAAAGCATTGTGCCCAGCTTTATGCTCGGAGATGCAGAGATGACAGTGGTAGATGCAGTGGAGACTGGAAATACAGAGTGCAGCCGAGAGTTTCTGCTGCTTTGACGTGAGGCAAGGGGAAAGTGCAGCCCAGCAGAGGCTTTGACTTGTGGAGCCTTTTTCTTTGGCAGCAGCTGCTGCAAGCAGGCAAGGAAGCTGCGAGAGTGAAGAAGGGGACGGTCTGTCTATGGGAGAAGGGAGCTGCCGAGGCGCAGTGTGTTGTGCTCAGTTTCAAGGCTGCCTGGAGGAGGGGGGTGCTTGAAGAACGCCTTCTTTCTGGACGCCTCCTTCTGCCTGTGCTCCAGCTGCATGCACTCTGCAGCACGGCAGGTTTAGGAACCTGCTTCTGGCCAGCTTGTGTCCAGGAGTGCAAGGGCTGCGCCTTCCTTTCGGAAGCAGCCAGAGCCTTCTCAGCTGCAGCTGCGTGTGAAGCAGCTCTTGGCTGGACATTTGAAATTGGCTGCCCTCAGTGCATGAGCCCGGTGCCCAGCTGCTTGCTTCTTCGCCTTCTGTGCTCTGGGCAGAAGTGAAGCCCAGCCATGGCTTGGAGCTTTGCCGCTCTTCAGCGTGAACACTGCATGCAGCCACAGTGTGCTGTGCAGGGATTTTCATCAGCTCAACGTACAACAAGCATTTTCTTGCTGTTTCACCGAGTCCAAACTGTCCGTGTAGCTCTCGCTCAGCGAAAAGCGTTTGGAGAGAAACACTTGCTGCAGTAGCTTTTCGCTGGGCAAGACTTTCACCACAGCACCCCAATTCGGGCAAGGAGCAGGAGAACGGAAGAGCATCTTTTCGTCCTGCCACGTTCTTCTGGGCGACACGCCTATCCGCCTCTTGGCTCCCTGCAAGGCTGTAAGCACGGCAGCGGTACTTGGAAGTGAGAAGGCAGGTGCAGAGAGCACCGCGATCTGCCAGCGCTGTGCAGGCTGTAAAGGAAAGAGGGCTACCACTAGGATGTGCTGCAAATACAGGTTCCCAGGCGTCGACAGTAAGCTCCGGGGAAGCTCGTTGAGCTACAAGTGTTCTCTGGGCGAGACTTAGCTGAGAAGCTTTCCGTTCAGATTCAGGCTACCACGCAGCCCGAATGTGCTGCTCCCTAGCGCTGAGAGAGAAAGTGCAGAGCCCAGGCGTGTTTGGGTAGAGGCATTTGGGTGGAGCATTTCTCTGGCGGCACCGTGCTCTCTGGGCGACAAGTAGACACCGCTTCGACTCCGGCACAATGAAGGCGCCGAGCACGGAGCTGCTATGCGCACGGCACAGGCTGCAAGAGGAAGCGTGGCTGCCTCTCGCTTGTGTGCGGATTCACGTTAGCACTTGCAAACAGAAAGTTCCACCTGCGGCTACTTGTGCTGCTACCTATTTCTCTTCCAGCTTTCCCTGGAAAGCATTGTGCCCAGCTTTATGCTCGGAGATGCAGAGATGACAGTGGTAGATGCAGCGGAGACTGGAAATACAGAGTGCAGCCGAGAGTTTCTGCTGCTTTGACGTGAGGCAAGGGGAAAGTGCAGCCCAGCAGAGGCTTTGACTTGTGGAGCCTTTTTCTTTGGCAGCAGCTGCTGCAAGCAGGCAAGGAAGCTGCGAGAGTGAAGAAGGGGACGGTCTGTCTATGGGAGAAGGGAGCTGCCGAGGCGCAGTGTGTTGTGCTCAGTTTCAAGGCTGCCTGGAGGAGGGGGGTGCTTGAAGAACGCCTTCTTTCTGGACGCCTCCTTCTGCCTGTGCTCCAGCTGCATGCACTCTGCAGCACGGCAGGTTTAGGAACCTGCTTCTGGCCAGCTTGTGTCCACGAGTGCAAGGGCTGCGCCTTCCTTTCGGAAGCAGCCAGAGCCTTCTCAGCTGCAGCTGCGTGTGAAGCAGCTCTTGGCTGGACATTTGAAATTGGCTGCCCTCAGTGCATGAGCCCGGTGCCCAGCTGCTTGCTTCTTCGCCTTCTGTGCTCTGGGCAGAAGTGAAGCCCAGCCATGGCTTGGAGCTTTGCCGCTCTTCAGCGTGAACACTGCATGCAGCCACAGTGTGCTGTGCAGGGATTTTCATCAGCTCAACGTACAACAAGCATTTTCTTGCTGTTTCACCGAGTCCAAACTGTCCGTGTAGCTCTCGCTCAGCGAAAAGCGTTTGGAGAGAAACACTTGCTGCAGTAGCTTTTCGCTGGGCAAGACTTTCACCACAGCACCCCAATTCGGGCAAGGAGCAGGAGAACGGAAGAGCATCTTTTCGTCCTGCCACGTTCTTCTGGGCGACACGCCTATCCGCCTCTTGGTTCCCTGCAAGGCTGTAAGCACGGCTGCGGTACTTGGAAGTGAGAAGGCAGGTGCAGAGAGCACCGCGATCTGCCAGCGCTGTGCAGGCTGTAAAGGAAAGAGGGCTACCACTAGGATGTGCTGCAAATACAGGTTCCCAGGCGTCGACAGTAAGCTCCGGGGAAGCTCGTTGAGCTACAAGTGTTCTCTGGGCGAGACTTAGCTGAGAAGCTTTCCGTTCAGATTCAGGCTACCACGCAGCCCGAATGTGCTGCTCCCTAGCGCTGAGAGAGAAAGTGCAGAGCCCAGGCGTGTTTGGGTAGAGGCATTTGGGTGGAGCATTTCTCTGGCGGCACCGTGCTCTCTGGGCGACAAGTAGACACCGCTTCGACTCCGGCACAATGAAGGCGCAGAGCACGGAGCTGCTATGCGCACGGCACAGGCTGCAAGAGGAAGCGTGGCTGCCTCTCGCTTGTGTGCGGATTCACGTTAGCACTTGCAAACAGAAAGTTCCACCTGCGGCTACTTGTGCTGCTACCTAGTTCTCTTCCAGCTTTCCCTGGAAAGCATTGTGCCCAGCTTTATGCTCGGAGATGCAGAGATGACAGTGGTAGATGCAGCGGAGACTGGAAATACAGAGTGCAGCCGAGAGTTTCTGCTGCTTTGACGTGAGGCAAGGGGAAAGTGCAGCCCAGCAGAGGCTTTGACTTGTGGAGCCTTTTTCTTTGGCAGCAGCTGCTGCAAGCAGGCAAGGAAGCTGCGAGAGTGAAGAAGGGGACGGTCTGTCTATGGGAGAAGGGAGCTGCCGAGGCGCAGTGTGTTGTGCTCAGTTTCAAGGCTGCCTGGAGGAGGGGGGTGCTTGAAGAACGCCTTCTTTCTGGACGCCTCCTTCTGCCTGTGCTCCAGCTGCATGCACTCTGCAGCACGGCAGGTTTAGGAACCTGCTTCTGGCCAGCTTGTGTCCAGGAGTGCAAGGGCTGCGCCTTCCTTTCGGAAGCAGCCAGAGCCTTCTCAGCTGCAGCTGCGTGTGAAGCAGCTGTTGGCTGGACATTTGAAATTGGCTGCCCTCAGTGCATGAGCCCGGTGCCCAGCTGCTTGCTTCTTCGCCTTCTGTGCTCTGGGCAGAAGTGAAGCCCAGCCATGGCTTGGAGCTTTGCCGCTCTTCAGCGTGAACACTGCACGCAGCCACAGTGTGCTGTGCAGGGATTTTCATCAGCTCAACGTACAACAAGCATTTTCTTGCTGTTTCACCGAGTCCAAACTGTCCGTGTAGCTCTCGCTCAGCGAAAAGCGTTTGGAGAGAAACACTTGCTGCAGTAGCTTTTCGCTGGGCAAGACTTTCACCACAGCACCCCAATTCGGGCAAGGAGCAGGAGAACGGAAGAGCATCTTTTCGTCCTGCCACGTTCTTCTGGGCGACACGCCTATCCGCCTCTTGGCTCCCTGCAAGGCTGTAAGCACGGCAGCGGTACTTGGAAGTGAGAAGGCAGGTGCAGAGAGCACCGCGATCTGCCAGCGCTGTGCAGGCTGTAAAGGAAAGAGGGCTACCACTAGGATGTGCTGCAAATACACGTTCCCAGGCGTCGACGGTAAGCTCCGGGGAAGCTCGTTGAGCTACAAGTGTTCTCTGGGCGAGACTTAGCTGAGAAGCTTTCCGTTCAGATTCAGGCTACAGGGCAGAGCGAATGTGCTGCTCCCTAGCGCTGAGAGAGAAAGTGCAGAGCCCAGGCGTGTTTGGGTAGAGGCATTTGGGTGGAGCATTTCTCTGGCGGCACCGTGCTCTCTGGGCGACAAGTAGACACCGCTTCGACTCCGGCACAATGAAGGCGCAGAGCACGGAGCTGCTATGCGCACGGCACAGGCTGCAAGAGGAAGCGTGGCTGCCTCTCGCTTGTGTGCGGATTCACGTTAGCACTTGCAAACAGAAAGTTCCACCTGCGGCTACTTGTGCTGCTACCTATTTCTCTTCCAGCTTTCCCTGGAAAGCATTGTGCCCAGCTTTATGCTCGGAGATGCAGAGATGACAGTGGTAGATGCAGCGGAGACTGGAAATACAGAGTGCAGCCGAGAGTTTCTGCTGCTTTGACGTGAGGCAAGGGGAAAGTGCAGCCCAGCAGAGGCTTTGACTTGTGGAGCCTTTTTCTTTGGCAGCAGCTGCTGCAAGCAGGCAAGGAAGCTGCGAGAGTGAAGAAGGGGACGGTCTGTCTATGGGAGGAGCTGCCGAGGCGCAGTGTGTTGTGCTCAGTTTCAAGGCTGCCTGGAGGAGGGGGGTGCTTGAAGAACGCCTTCTTTCTGGACGCGTCCTTCTGCCTGTGCTCCAGCTGCATGCACTCTGCAGCACGGCAGGTTTAGGAACCTGCTTCTGGCCAGCTTGTGTCCAGGAGTGCAAGGGCTGCGCCTTCCTTTCGGAAGCAGCCAGAGCCTTCTCAGCTGCAGCTGCGTGTGAAGCAGCTGTTGGCTGGACATTTGAAATTGGCTGCCCTCAGTGCATGAGCCCGGTGCCCAGCTGCTTGCTTCTTCGCCTTCTGTGCTCTGGGCAGAAGTGAAGCCCAGCCATGGCTTGGAGCTTTGCCGCTCTTCAGCGTGAACACTGCACGCAGCCACAGTGTGCTGTGCAGGGATTTTCATCAGCTCAACGTACAACAAGCATTTTCTTGCTGTTTCACCGAGTCCAAACTGTCCGTGTAGCTCTCGCTCAGCGAAAAGCGTTTGGAGAGAAACACTTGCTGCAGTAGCTTTTCGCTGGGCAAGACTTTCACCACAGCACCCCAATTCGGGCAAGGAGCAGGAGAACGGAAGAGCATCTTTTCGTCCTGCCACGTTCTTCTGGGCGACACGCCTATCCGCCTCTTGGCTCCCTGCAAGGCTGTAAGCACGGCAGCGGTACTTGGAAGTGAGAAGGCAGGTGCAGAGAGCACCGCGATCTGCCAGCGCTGTGCAGGCTGTAAAGGAAAGAGGGCTACCACTAGGATGTGCTGCAAATACACGTTCCCAGGCGTCGACGGTAAGCTCCGGGGAAGCTCGTTGAGCTACAAGTGTTCTCTGGGCGAGACTTAGCTGAGAAGCTTTCCGTTCAGATTCAGGCTACAGGGCAGAGCGAATGTGCTGCTCCCTAGCGCTGAGAGAGAAAGTGCAGAGCCCAGGCGTGTTTGGGTAGAGGCATTTGGGTGGAGCATTTCTCTGGCGGCACCGTGCTCTCTGGGCGACAAGTAGACACCGCTTCGACTCCGGCACAATGAAGGCGCAGAGCACGGAGCTGCTATGCGCACGGCACAGGCTGCAAGAGGAAGCGTGGCTGCCTCTCGCTTGTGTGCGGATTCACGTTAGCACTTGCAAACAGAAAGTTCCACCTGCGGCTACTTGTGCTGCTACCTATTTCTCTTCCAGCTTTCCCTGGAAAGCATTGTGCCCAGCTTTATGCTCGGAGATGCAGAGATGACAGTGGTAGATGCAGCGGAGACTGGAAATACAGAATGCAGCCGAGAGTTTCTGCTGCTTTGACGTGAGGCAAGGGGAAAGTGCAGCCCAGCAGAGGCTTTGACTTGTGGAGCCTTTTTCTTTGGCAGCAGCTGCTGCAAGCAGGCAAGGAAGCTGCGAGAGTGAAGAAGGGGACGGTCTGTCTATGGGAGGAGCTGCCGAGGCGCAGTGTGTTGTGCTCAGTTTCAAGGCTGCCTGGAGGAGGGGGGTGCTTGAAGAACGCCTTCTTTCTGGACGCCTCCTTCTGCCTGTGCTCCAGCTGCATGCACTCTGCAGCACGGCAGGTTTAGGAACCTGCTTCTGGCCAGCTTGTGTCCACGAGTGCAAGGGCTGCGCCTTCCTTTCGGAAGCAGCCAGAGCCTTCTCAGCTGCAGCTGCGTGTGAAGCAGCTGTTGGCTGGACATTTGAAATTGGCTGCCCTCAGTGCATGAGCCCGGTGCCCAGCTGCTTGCTTCTTCGCCTTCTGTGCTCTGGGCAGAAGTGAAGCCCAGCCATGGCTTGGAGCTTTGCCGCTCTTCAGCGTGAACACTGCACGCAGCCACAGTGTGCTGTGCAGGGATTTTCATCAGCTCAACGTACAACAAGCATTTTCTTGCTGTTTCACCGAGTCCAAACTCTCCGTGTAGCTCTCGCTCAGCGAAAAGCGTTTGGAGAGAAACACTTGCTGCAGTAGCTTTTCGCTGGGCAAGACTTTCACCACAGCACCCCAATTCGGGCAAGGAGCAGGAGAACGGAAGAGCATCTTTTCGTCCTGCCACGTTCTTCTGGGCGACACGCCTATCCGCCTCTTGGCTCCCTGCAAGGCTGTAAGCACGGCAGCGGTACTTGGAAGTGAGAAGGCAGGTGCAGAGAGCACCGCGATCTGCCAGCGCTGTGCAGGCTGTAAAGGAAAGAGGGCTACCACTAGGATGTGCTGCAAATACACGTTCCCAGGCGTCGACAGTAAGCTCCGGGGAAGCTCGTTGAGCTACAAGTGTTCTCTGGGCGAGACTTAGCTGAGAAGCTTTCCGTTCAGATTCAGGCTACCACGCAGCCCGAATGTGCTGCTCCCTAGCGCTGAGAGAGAAAGTGCAGAGCCCAGGCGTGTTTGGGTAGAGGCATTTGGGTGGAGCATTTCTCTGGCGGCACCGTGCTCTCTGGGCGACAAGTAGACACCGCTTCGACTCCGGCACAATGAAGGCGCAGAGCACGGAGCTGCTATGCGCACGGCACAGGCTGCAAGAGAAAGCGTGGCTGCCTCTCGCTTGTGTGCGGATTCACGTTAGCACTTGAGAACAGAAAGTTCCACCTGCGGCTACTTGTGCTGCTACCTATTTCTCTTCCAGCTTTCCCTGGAAAGCATTGTGCCCAGCTTTATGCTCGGAGATGCAGAGATGACAGTGGTAGATGCAGCGGAGACTGGAAATACAGAGTGCAGCCGAGAGTTTCTGCTGCTTTGACGTGAGGCAAGGGGAAAGTGCAGCCCAGCAGAGGCTTTGACTTGTGGAGCCTTTTTCTTTGGCAGCAGCTGCTGCAAGCAGGCAAGGAAGCTGCGAGAGTGAAGAAGGGGACGGTCTGTCTATGGGAGAAGGGAGCTGCCGAGGCGCAGTGTGTTGTGCTCAGTTTCAAGGCTGCCTGGAGGAGGGGGGTGCTTGAAGAACGCCTTCTTTCTGGACGCCTCCTTCTGCCTGTGCTCCAGCTGCATGCACTCTGCAGCACGGCAGGTTTAGGAACCTGCTTCTGGCCAGCTTGTGTCCAGGAGTGCAAGGGCTGCGCCTTCCTTTCGGAAGCAGCCAGAGCCTTCTCAGCTGCAGCTGCGTGTGAAGCAGCTGTTGGCTGGACATTTGAAATTGGCTGCCCTCAGTGCATGAGCCCGGTGCCCAGCTGCTTGCTTCTTCGCCTTCTGTGCTCTGGGCAGAAGTGAAGCCCAGCCATGGCTTGGAGCTTTGCCGCTCTTCAGCGTGAACACTGCACGCAGCCACAGTGTGCTGTGCAGGGATTTTCATCAGCTCAACGTACAACAAGCATTTTCTTGCTGTTTCACCGAGTCCAAACTGTCCGTGTAGCTCTCGCTCAGCGAAAAGCGTTTGGAGAGAAACACTTGCTGCAGTAGCTTTTCGCTGGGCAAGACTTTCACCACAGCACCCCAATTCGGGCAAGGAGCAGGAGAACGGAAGAGCATCTTTTCGTCCTGCCACGTTCTTCTGGGCGACACGCCTATCCGCCTCTTGGCTCCCTGCAAGGCTGTAAGCACGGCTGCGGTACTTGGAAGTGAGAAGGCAGGTGCAGAGAGCACCGCGATCTGCCAGCGCTGTGCAGGCTGTAAAGGAAAGAGGGCTACCACTAGGATGTGCTGCAAATACAGGTTCCCAGGCGTCGACAGTAAGCTCCGGGGAAGCTCGTTGACCTTCAAGTGTTCTCTGGGCGAGACTTAGCTGAGAAGCTTTCCGTTCAGATTCAGGCTACCACGCAGCCCGAATGTGCTGCTCCCTAGCGCTGAGAGAGAAAGTGCAGAGCCCAGGCGTGTTTGGGTAGAGGCATTTGGGTGGAGCATTTCTCTGGCGGCACCGTGCTCTCTGGGCGACAAGTAGACACCGCTTCGACTCCGGCACAATGAAGGCGCAGAGCACGGAGCTGCGATGCGCACGGCACAGGCTGCAAGAGGAAGCGTGGCTGCCTCTCGCTTGTGTGCGGATTCACGTTAGCACTTGAGAACAGAAAGTTCCACCTGCGGCTACTTGTGCTGCTACCTAGTTCTCTTCCAGCTTTCCCTGGAAAGCATTGTGCCCAGCTTTATGCTCGGAGATGCAGAGATGACAGTGGTAGATGCAGCGGAGACTGGAAATACAGAGTGCAGCCGAGAGTTTCTGCTGCTTTGACGTGAGGCAAGGGGAAAGTGCAGCCCAGCAGAGGCTTTGACTTGTGGAGCCTTTTTCTTTGGCAGCAGCTGCTGCAAGCAGGCAAGGAAGCTGCGAGAGTGAAGAAGGGGACGGTCTGTCTATGGGAGAAGGGAGCTGCCGAGGCGCAGTGTGTTGTGCTCAGTTTCAAGGCTGCCTGGAGGAGGGGGGTGCTTGAAGAACGCCTTCTTTCTGGACGCCTCCTTCTGCCTGTGCTCCAGCTGCATGCACTCTGCAGCACGGCAGGTTTAGGAACCTGCTTCTGGCCAGCTTGTGTCCACGAGTGCAAGGGCTGCGCCTTCCTTTCGGAAGCAGCCAGAGCCTTCTCAGCTGCAGCTGCGTGTGAAGCAGCTCTTGGCTGGACATTTGAAATTGGCTGCCCTCAGTGCATGAGCCCGGTGCCCAGCTGCTTGCTTCTTCGCCTTCTGTGCTCTAGGCAGAAGTGAAGCCCAGCCATGGCTTGGAGCTTTGCCGCTCTTCAGCGTGAACACTGCATGCAGCCACAGTGTGCTGTGCAGGGATTTTCATCAGCTCAACGTACAACAAGCATTTTCTTGCTGTTTCACCGAGTCCAAACTGTCCGTGTAGCTCTCGCTCAGCGAAAAGCGTTTGGAGAGAAACACTTGCTGCAGTAGCTTTTCGCTGGGCAAGACTTTCACCACAGCACCCCAATTCGGGCAAGGAGCAGGAGAACGGAAGAGCATCTTTTCGTCCTGCCACGTTCTTCTGGGCGACACGCCTATCCGCCTCTTGGCTCCCTGCAAGGCTGTAAGCACGGCTGCGGTACTTGGAAGTGAGAAGGCAGGTGCAGAGAGCACCGCGATCTGCCAGCGCTGTGCAGGCTGTAAAGGAAAGAGGGCTACCACTAGGATGTGCTGCAAATACAGGTTCCCAGGCGTCGACAGTAAGCTCCGGGGAAGCTCGTTGAGCTACAAGTGTTCTCTGGGCGAGACTTAGCTGAGAAGCTTTCCGTTCAGATTCAGGCTACCACGCAGCCCGAATGTGCTGCTCCCTAGCGCTGAGAGAGAAAGTGCAGAGCCCAGGCGTGTTTGGGTAGAGGCATTTGGGTGGAGCATTTCTCTGGCGGCACCGTGCTCTCTGGGCGACAAGTAGACACCGCTTCCACTCCGGCACAATGAAGGCGCAGAGCACGGAGCTGCTATGCGCACGGCACAGGCTGCAAGAGGAAGCGTGGCTGCCTCTCGCTTGTGTGCGGATTCACGTTAGCACTTGCAAACAGAAAGTTCCACCTGCGGCTACTTGTGCTGCTACCTAGTTCTCTTCCAGCTTTCCCTGGAAAGCATTGTGCCCAGCTTTATGCTCGGAGATGCAGAGATGACAGTGGTAGATGCAGCGGAGACTGGAAATACAGAGTGCAGCCGAGAGTTTCTGCTGCTTTGACGTGAGGCAAGGGGAAAGTGCAGCCCAGCAGAGGCTTTGACTTGTGGAGCCTTTTTCTTTGGCAGCAGCTGCTGCAAGCAGGCAAGGAAGCTGCGAGAGTGAAGAAGGGGACGGTCTGTCTATGGGAGAAGGGAGCTGCCGAGGCGCAGTGTGTTGTGCTCAGTTTCAAGGCTGCCTGGAGGAGGGGGGTGCTTGAAGAACGCCTTCTTTCTGGACGCCTCCTTCTGCCTGTGCTCCAGCTGCATGCACTCTGCAGCACGGCAGGTTTAGGAACCTGCTTCTGGCCAGCTTGTGTCCAGGAGTGCAAGGGCTGCGCCTTCCTTTCGGAAGCAGCCAGAGCCTTCTCAGCTGCAGCTGCGTGTGAAGCAGCTGTTGGCTGGACATTTGAAATTGGCTGCCCTCAGTGCATGAGCCCGGTGCCCAGCTGCTTGCTTCTTCGCCTTCTGTGCTCTGGGCAGAAGTGAAGCCCAGCCATGGCTTGGAGCTTTGCCGCTCTTCAGCGTGAACACTGCACGCAGCCACAGTGTGCTGTGCAGGGATTTTCATCAGCTCAACGTACAACAAGCATTTTCTTGCTGTTTCACCGAGTCCAAACTGTCCGTGTAGCTCTCGCTCAGCGAAAAGCGTTTGGAGAGAAACACTTGCTGCAGTAGCTTTTCGCTGGGCAAGACTTTCACCACAGCACCCCAATTCGGGCAAGGAGCAGGAGAACGGAAGAGCATCTTTTCGTCCTGCCACGTTCTTCTGGGCGACACGCCTATCCGCCTCTTGGCTCCCTGCAAGGCTGTAAGCACGGCTGCGGTACTTGGAAGTGAGAAGGCAGGTGCAGAGAGCACCGCGATCTGCCAGCGCTGTGCAGGCTGTAAAGGAAAGAGGGCTACCACTAGGATGTGCTGCAAATACACGTTCCCAGGCGTCGACGGTAAGCTCCGGGGAAGCTCGTTGAGCTACAAGTGTTCTCTGGGCGAGACTTAGCTGAGAAGCTTTCCGTTCAGATTCAGGCTACCACGCAGCCCGAATGTGCTGCTCCCTAGCGCTGAGAGAGAAAGTGCAGAGCCCAGGCGTGTTTGGGTAGAGGCATTTGGGTGGAGCATTTCTCTGGCGGCACCGTGCTCTCTGGGCGACAAGTAGACACCGCTTCGACTCCGGCACAATGAAGGCGCAGAGCACGGAGCTGCTATGCGCACGGCACAGGCTGCAAGAGGAAGCGTGGCTGCCTCTCGCTTGTGTGCGGATTCACGTTAGCACTTGCAAACAGAAAGTTCCACCTGCGGCTACTTGTGCTGCTACCTATTTCTCTTCCAGCTTTCCCTGGAAAGCATTGTGCCCAGCTTTATGCTCGGAGATGCAGAGATGACAGTGGTAGATGCAGCGGAGACTGGAAATACAGAGTGCAGCCGAGAGTTTCTGCTGCTTTGACGTGAGGCAAGGGGAAAGTGCAGCCCAGCAGAGGCTTTGACTTGTGGAGCCTTTTTCTTTGGCAGCAGCTGCTGCAAGCAGGCAAGGAAGCTGCGAGAGTGAAGAAGGGGACGGTCTGTCTATGGGAGAAGGGAGCTGCCGAGGCGCAGTGTGTTGTGCTCAGTTTCAAGGCTGCCTGGAGGAGGGGGGTGCTTGAAGAACGCCTTCTTTCTGGACGCCTCCTTCTGCCTGTGCTCCAGCTGCATGCACTCTGCAGCACGGCAGGTTTAGGAACCTGCTTCTGGCCAGCTTGTGTCCAGGAGTGCAAGGGCTGCGCCTTCCTTTCGGAAGCAGCCAGAGCCTTCTCAGCTGCAGCTGCGTGTGAAGCAGCTGTTGGCTGGACATTTGAAATTGGCTGCCCTCAGTGCATGAGCCCGGTGCCCAGCTGCTTGCTTCTTCGCCTTCTGTGCTCTGGGCAGAAGTGAAGCCCAGCCATGGCTTGGAGCTTTGCCGCTCTTCAGCGTGAACACTGCACGCAGCCACAGTGTGCTGTGCAGGGATTTTCATCAGCTCAACGTACAACAAGCATTTTCTTGCTGTTTCACCGAGTCCAAACTGTCCGTGTAGCTCTCGCTCAGCGAAAAGCGTTTGGAGAGAAACACTTGCTGCAGTAGCTTTTCGCTGGGCAAGACTTTCACCACAGCACCCCAATTCGGGCAAGGAGCAGGAGAACGGAAGAGCATCTTTTCGTCCTGCCACGTTCTTCTGGGCGACACGCCTATCCGCCTCTTGGCTCCCTGCAAGGCTGTAAGCACGGCAGCGGTACTTGGAAGTGAGAAGGCAGGTGCAGAGAGCACCGCGATCTGCCAGCGCTGTGCAGGCTGTAAAGGAAAGAGGGCTACCACTAGGATGTGCTGCAAATACACGTTCCCAGGCGTCGACGGTAAGCTCCGGGGAAGCTCGTTGAGCTACAAGTGTTCTCTGGGCGAGACTTAGCTGAGAAGCTTTCCGTTCAGATTCAGGCTACCACGCAGCCCGAATGTGCTGCTCCCTAGCGCTGAGAGAGAAAGTGCAGAGCCCAGGCGTGTTTGGGTAGAGGCATTTGGGTGGAGCATTTCTCTGGCGGCACCGTGCTCTCTGGGCGACAAGTAGACACCGCTTCGACTCCGGCACAATGAAGGCGCAGAGCACGGAGCTGCTATGCGCACGGCACAGGCTGCAAGAGGAAGCGTGGCTGCCTCTCGCTTGTGTGCGGATTCACGTTAGCACTTGCAAACAGAAAGTTCCACCTGCGGCTACTTGTGCTGCTACCTATTTCTCTTCCAGCTTTCCCTGGAAAGCATTGTGCCCAGCTTTATGCTCGGAGATGCAGAGATGACAGTGGTAGATGCAGCGGAGACTGGAAATACAGAGTGCAGCCGAGAGTTTCTGCTGCTTTGACGTGAGGCAAGGGGAAAGTGCAGCCCAGCAGAGGCTTTGACTTGTGGAGCCTTTTTCTTTGGCAGCAGCTGCTGCAAGCAGGCAAGGAAGCTGCGAGAGTGAAGAAGGGGACGGTCTGTCTATGGGAGGAGCTGCCGAGGCGCAGTGTGTTGTGCTCAGTTTCAAGGCTGCCTGGAGGAGGGGGGTGCTTGAAGAACGCCTTCTTTCTGGACGCCTCCTTCTGCCTGTGCTCCAGCTGCATGCACTCTGCAGCACGGCAGGTTTAGGAACCTGCTTCTGGCCAGCTTGTGTCCAGGAGTGCAAGGGCTGCGCCTTCCTTTCGGAAGCAGCCAGAGCCTTCTCAGCTGCAGCTGCGTGTGAAGCAGCTGTTGGCTGGACATTTGAAATTGGCTGCCCTCAGTGCATGAGCCCGGTGCCCAGCTGCTTGCTTCTTCGCCTTCTGTGCTCTGGGCAGAAGTGAAGCCCAGCCATGGCTTGGAGCTTTGCCGCTCTTCAGCGTGAACACTGCACGCAGCCACAGTGTGCTGTGCAGGGATTTTCATCAGCTCAACGTACAACAAGCATTTTCTTGCTGTTTCACCGAGTCCAAACTCTCCGTGTAGCTCTCGCTCAGCGAAAAGCGTTTGGAGAGAAACACTTGCTGCAGTAGCTTTTCGCTGGGCAAGACTTTCACCACAGCACCCCAATTCGGGCAAGGAGCAGGAGAACGGAAGAGCATCTTTTCGTCCTGCCACGTTCTTCTGGGCGACACGCCTATCCGCCTCTTGGCTCCCTGCAAGGCTGTAAGCACGGCAGCGGTACTTGGAAGTGAGAAGGCAGGTGCAGAGAGCACCGCGATCTGCCAGCGCTGTGCAGGCTGTAAAGGAAAGAGGGCTACCACTAGGATGTGCTGCAAATACACGTTCCCAGGCGTCGACAGTAAGCTCCGGGGAAGCTCGTTGAGCTACAAGTGTTCTCTGGGCGAGACTTAGCTGAGAAGCTTTCCGTTCAGATTCAGGCTACCACGCAGCCCGAATGTGCTGCTCCCTAGCGCTGAGAGAGAAAGTGCAGAGCCCAGGCGTGTTTGGGTAGAGGCATTTGGGTGGAGCATTTCTCTGGCGGCACCGTGCTCTCTGGGCGACAAGTAGACACCGCTTCGACTCCGGCACAATGAAGGCGCAGAGCACGGAGCTGCTATGCGCACGGCACAGGCTGCAAGAGAAAGCGTGGCTGCCTCTCGCTTGTGTGCGGATTCACGTTAGCACTTGAGAACAGAAAGTTCCACCTGCGGCTACTTGTGCTGCTACCTATTTCTCTTCCAGCTTTCCCTGGAAAGCATTGTGCCCAGCTTTATGCTCGGAGATGCAGAGATGACAGTGGTAGATGCAGCGGAGACTGGAAATACAGAGTGCAGCCGAGAGTTTCTGCTGCTTTGACGTGAGGCAAGGGGAAAGTGCAGCCCAGCAGAGGCTTTGACTTGTGGAGCCTTTTTCTTTGGCAGCAGCTGCTGCAAGCAGGCAAGGAAGCTGCGAGAGTGAAGAAGGGGACGGTCTGTCTATGGGAGAAGGGAGCTGCCGAGGCGCAGTGTGTTGTGCTCAGTTTCAAGGCTGCCTGGAGGAGGGGGGTGCTTGAAGAACGCCTTCTTTCTGGACGCCTCCTTCTGCCTGTGCTCCAGCTGCATGCACTCTGCAGCACGGCAGGTTTAGGAACCTGCTTCTGGCCAGCTTGTGTCCAGGAGTGCAAGGGCTGCGCCTTCCTTTCGGAAGCAGCCAGAGCCTTCTCAGCTGCAGCTGCGTGTGAAGCAGCTGTTGGCTGGACATTTGAAATTGGCTGCCCTCAGTGCATGAGCCCGGTGCCCAGCTGCTTGCTTCTTCGCCTTCTGTGCTCTGGGCAGAAGTGAAGCCCAGCCATGGCTTGGAGCTTTGCCGCTCTTCAGCGTGAACACTGCACGCAGCCACAGTGTGCTGTGCAGGGATTTTCATCAGCTCAACGTACAACAAGCATTTTCTTGCTGTTTCACCGAGTCCAAACTGTCCGTGTAGCTCTCGCTCAGCGAAAAGCGTTTGGAGAGAAACACTTGCTGCAGTAGCTTTTCGCTGGGCAAGACTTTCACCACAGCACCCCAATTCGGGCAAGGAGCAGGAGAACGGAAGAGCATCTTTTCGTCCTGCCACGTTCTTCTGGGCGACACGCCTATCCGCCTCTTGGCTCCCTGCAAGGCTGTAAGCACGGCTGCGGTACTTGGAAGTGAGAAGGCAGGTGCAGAGAGCACCGCGATCTGCCAGCGCTGTGCAGGCTGTAAAGGAAAGAGGGCTACCACTAGGATGTGCTGCAAATACAGGTTCCCAGGCGTCGACAGTAAGCTCCGGGGAAGCTCGTTGACCTTCAAGTGTTCTCTGGGCGAGACTTAGCTGAGAAGCTTTCCGTTCAGATTCAGGCTACCACGCAGCCCGAATGTGCTGCTCCCTAGCGCTGAGAGAGAAAGTGCAGAGCCCAGGCGTGTTTGGGTAGAGGCATTTGGGTGGAGCATTTCTCTGGCGGCACCGTGCTCTCTGGGCGACAAGTAGACACCGCTTCGACTCCGGCACAATGAAGGCGCAGAGCACGGAGCTGCTATGCGCACGGCACAGGCTGCAAGAGGAAGCGTGGCTGCCTCTCGCTTGTGTGCGGATTCACGTTAGCACTTGAGAACAGAAAGTTCCACCTGCGGCTACTTGTGCTGCTACCTAGTTCTCTTCCAGCTTTCCCTGGAAAGCATTGTGCCCAGCTTTATGCTCGGAGATGCAGAGATGACAGTGGTAGATGCAGCGGAGACTGGAAATACAGAGTGCAGCCGAGAGTTTCTGCTGCTTTGACGTGAGGCAAGGGGAAAGTGCAGCCCAGCAGAGGCTTTGACTTGTGGAGCCTTTTTCTTTGGCAGCAGCTGCTGCAAGCAGGCAAGGAAGCTGCGAGAGTGAAGAAGGGGACGGTCTGTCTATGGGAGAAGGGAGCTGCCGAGGCGCAGTGTGTTGTGCTCAGTTTCAAGGCTGCCTGGAGGAGGGGGGTGCTTGAAGAACGCCTTCTTTCTGGACGCCTCCTTCTGCCTGTGCTCCAGCTGCATGCACTCTGCAGCACGGCAGGTTTAGGAACCTGCTTCTGGCCAGCTTGTGTCCACGAGTGCAAGGGCTGCGCCTTCCTTTCGGAAGCAGCCAGAGCCTTCTCAGCTGCAGCTGCGTGTGAAGCAGCTCTTGGCTGGACATTTGAAATTGGCTGCCCTCAGTGCATGAGCCCGGTGCCCAGCTGCTTGCTTCTTCGCCTTCTGTGCTCTAGGCAGAAGTGAAGCCCAGCCATGGCTTGGAGCTTTGCCGCTCTTCAGCGTGAACACTGCATGCAGCCACAGTGTGCTGTGCAGGGATTTTCATCAGCTCAACGTACAACAAGCATTTTCTTGCTGTTTCACCGAGTCCAAACTGTCCGTGTAGCTCTCGCTCAGCGAAAAGCGTTTGGAGAGAAACACTTGCTGCAGTAGCTTTTCGCTGGGCAAGACTTTCACCACAGCACCCCAATTCGGGCAAGGAGCAGGAGAACGGAAGAGCATCTTTTCGTCCTGCCACGTTCTTCTGGGCGACACGCCTATCCGCCTCTTGGCTCCCTGCAAGGCTGTAAGCACGGCTGCGGTACTTGGAAGTGAGAAGGCAGGTGCAGAGAGCACCGCGATCTGCCAGCGCTGTGCAGGCTGTAAAGGAAAGAGGGCTACCACTAGGATGTGCTGCAAATACAGGTTCCCAGGCGTCGACAGTAAGCTCCGGGGAAGCTCGTTGAGCTACAAGTGTTCTCTGGGCGAGACTTAGCTGAGAAGCTTTCCGTTCAGATTCAGGCTACCACGCAGCCCGAATGTGCTGCTCCCTAGCGCTGAGAGAGAAAGTGCAGAGCCCAGGCGTGTTTGGGTAGAGGCATTTGGGTGGAGCATTTCTCTGGCGGCACCGTGCTCTCTGGGCGACAAGTAGACACCGCTTCCACTCCGGCACAATGAAGGCGCAGAGCACGGAGCTGCTATGCGCACGGCACAGGCTGCAAGAGGAAGCGTGGCTGCCTCTCGCTTGTGTGCGGATTCACGTTAGCACTTGCAAACAGAAAGTTCCACCTGCGGCTACTTGTGCTGCTACCTAGTTCTCTTCCAGCTTTCCCTGGAAAGCATTGTGCCCAGCTTTATGCTCGGAGATGCAGAGATGACAGTGGTAGATGCAGCGGAGACTGGAAATACAGAGTGCAGCCGAGAGTTTCTGCTGCTTTGACGTGAGGCAAGGGGAAAGTGCAGCCCAGCAGAGGCTTTGACTTGTGGAGCCTTTTTCTTTGGCAGCAGCTGCTGCAAGCAGGCAAGGAAGCTGCGAGAGTGAAGAAGGGGACGGTCTGTCTATGGGAGAAGGGAGCTGCCGAGGCGCAGTGTGTTGTGCTCAGTTTCAAGGCTGCCTGGAGGAGGGGGGTGCTTGAAGAACGCCTTCTTTCTGGACGCCTCCTTCTGCCTGTGCTCCAGCTGCATGCACTCTGCAGCACGGCAGGTTTAGGAACCTGCTTCTGGCCAGCTTGTGTCCAGGAGTGCAAGGGCTGCGCCTTCCTTTCGGAAGCAGCCAGAGCCTTCTCAGCTGCAGCTGCGTGTGAAGCAGCTGTTGGCTGGACATTTGAAATTGGCTGCCCTCAGTGCATGAGCCCGGTGCCCAGCTGCTTGCTTCTTCGCCTTCTGTGCTCTGGGCAGAAGTGAAGCCCAGCCATGGCTTGGAGCTTTGCCGCTCTTCAGCGTGAACACTGCACGCAGCCACAGTGTGCTGTGCAGGGATTTTCATCAGCTCAACGTACAACAAGCATTTTCTTGCTGTTTCACCGAGTCCAAACTCTCCGTGTAGCTCTCGCTCAGCGAAAAGCGTTTGGAGAGAAACACTTGCTGCAGTAGCTTTTCGCTGGGCAAGACTTTCACCACAGCACCCCAATTCGGGCAAGGAGCAGGAAAACGGAAGAGCATCTTTTCGTCCTGCCACGTTCTTCTGGGCGACACGCCTATCCGCCTCTTGGCTCCCTGCAAGGCTGTAAGCACGGCAGCGGTACTTGGAAGTGAGAAGGCAGGTGCAGAGAGCACCGCGATCTGCCAGCGCTGTGCAGGCTGTAAAGGAAAGAGGGCTACCACTAGGATGTGCTGCAAATACACGTTCCCAGGCGTCGACGGTAAGCTCCGGGGAAGCTCGTTGAGCTACAAGTGTTCTCTGGGCGAGACTTAGCTGAGAAGCTTTCCGTTCAGATTCAGGCTACCACGCAGCCCGAATGTGCTGCTCCCTAGCGCTGAGAGAGAAAGTGCAGAGCCCAGGCGTGTTTGGGTAGAGGCATTTGGGTGGAGCATTTCTCTGGCGGCACCGTGCTCTCTGGGCGACAAGTAGACACCGCTTCGACTCCGGCACAATGAAGGCGCAGAGCACGGAGCTGCTATGCGCACGGCACAGGCTGCAAGAGGAAGCGTGGCTGCCTCTCGCTTGTGTGCGGATTCACGTTAGCACTTGCAAACAGAAAGTTCCACCTGCGGCTACTTGTGCTGCTACCTATTTCTCTTCCAGCTTTCCCTGGAAAGCATTGTGCCCAGCTTTATGCTCGGAGATGCAGAGATGACAGTGGTAGATGCAGCGGAGACTGGAAATACAGAGTGCAGCCGAGAGTTTCTGCTGCTTTGACGTGAGGCAAGGGGAAAGTGCAGCCCAGCAGAGGCTTTGACTTGTGGAGCCTTTTTCTTTGGCAGCAGCTGCTGCAAGCAGGCAAGGAAGCTGCGAGAGTGAAGAAGGGGACGGTCTGTCTATGGGAGGAGCTGCCGAGGCGCAGTGTGTTGTGCTCAGTTTCAAGGCTGCCTGGAGGAGGGGGGTGCTTGAAGAACGCCTTCTTTCTGGACGCCTCCTTCTGCCTGTGCTCCAGCTGCATGCACTCTGCAGCACGGCAGGTTTAGGAACCTGCTTCTGGCCAGCTTGTGTCCAGGAGTGCAAGGGCTGCGCCTTCCTTTCGGAAGCAGCCAGAGCCTTCTCAGCTGCAGCTGCGTGTGAAGCAGCTGTTGGCTGGACATTTGAAATTGGCTGCCCTCAGTGCATGAGCCCGGTGCCCAGCTGCTTGCTTCTTCGCCTTCTGTGCTCTGGGCAGAAGTGAAGCCCAGCCATGGCTTGGAGCTTTGCCGCTCTTCAGCGTGAACACTGCACGCAGCCACAGTGTGCTGTGCAGGGATTTTCATCAGCTCAACGTACAACAAGCATTTTCTTGCTGTTTCACCGAGTCCAAACTCTCCGTGTAGCTCTCGCTCAGCGAAAAGCGTTTGGAGAGAAACACTTGCTGCAGTAGCTTTTCGCTGGGCAAGACTTTCACCACAGCACCCCAATTCGGGCAAGGAGCAGGAGAACGGAAGAGCATCTTTTCGTCCTGCCACGTTCTTCTGGGCGACACGCCTATCCGCCTCTTGGCTCCCTGCAAGGCTGTAAGCACGGCAGCGGTACTTGGAAGTGAGAAGGCAGGTGCAGAGAGCACCGCGATCTGCCAGCGCTGTGCAGGCTGTAAAGGAAAGAGGGCTACCACTAGGATGTGCTGCAAATACACGTTCCCAGGCGTCGACAGTAAGCTCCGGGGAAGCTCGTTGAGCTACAAGTGTTCTCTGGGCGAGACTTAGCTGAGAAGCTTTCCGTTCAGATTCAGGCTACCACGCAGCCCGAATGTGCTGCTCCCTAGCGCTGAGAGAGAAAGTGCAGAGCCCAGGCGTGTTTGGGTAGAGGCATTTGGGTGGAGCATTTCTCTGGCGGCACCGTGCTCTCTGGGCGACAAGTAGACACCGCTTCGACTCCGGCACAATGAAGGCGCAGAGCACGGAGCTGCTATGCGCACGGCACAGGCTGCAAGAGAAAGCGTGGCTGCCTCTCGCTTGTGTGCGGATTCACGTTAGCACTTGAGAACAGAAAGTTCCACCTGCGGCTACTTGTGCTGCTACCTATTTCTCTTCCAGCTTTCCCTGGAAAGCATTGTGCCCAGCTTTATGCTCGGAGATGCAGAGATGACAGTGGTAGATGCAGCGGAGACTGGAAATACAGAGTGCAGCCGAGAGTTTCTGCTGCTTTGACGTGAGGCAAGGGGAAAGTGCAGCCCAGCAGAGGCTTTGACTTGTGGAGCCTTTTTCTTTGGCAGCAGCTGCTGCAAGCAGGCAAGGAAGCTGCGAGAGTGAAGAAGGGGACGGTCTGTCTATGGGAGAAGGGAGCTGCCGAGGCGCAGTGTGTTGTGCTCAGTTTCAAGGCTGCCTGGAGGAGGGGGGTGCTTGAAGAACGCCTTCTTTCTGGACGCCTCCTTCTGCCTGTGCTCCAGCTGCATGCACTCTGCAGCACGGCAGGTTTAGGAACCTGCTTCTGGCCAGCTTGTGTCCAGGAGTGCAAGGGCTGCGCCTTCCTTTCGGAAGCAGCCAGAGCCTTCTCAGCTGCAGCTGCGTGTGAAGCAGCTGTTGGCTGGACATTTGAAATTGGCTGCCCTCAGTGCATGAGCCCGGTGCCCAGCTGCTTGCTTCTTCGCCTTCTGTGCTCTGGGCAGAAGTGAAGCCCAGCCATGGCTTGGAGCTTTGCCGCTCTTCAGCGTGAACACTGCACGCAGCCACAGTGTGCTGTGCAGGGATTTTCATCAGCTCAACGTACAACAAGCATTTTCTTGCTGTTTCACCGAGTCCAAACTGTCCGTGTAGCTCTCGCTCAGCGAAAAGCGTTTGGAGAGAAACACTTGCTGCAGTAGCTTTTCGCTGGGCAAGACTTTCACCACAGCACCCCAATTCGGGCAAGGAGCAGGAGAACGGAAGAGCATCTTTTCGTCCTGCCACGTTCTTCTGGGCGACACGCCTATCCGCCTCTTGGCTCCCTGCAAGGCTGTAAGCACGGCTGCGGTACTTGGAAGTGAGAAGGCAGGTGCAGAGAGCACCGCGATCTGCCAGCGCTGTGCAGGCTGTAAAGGAAAGAGGGCTACCACTAGGATGTGCTGCAAATACAGGTTCCCAGGCGTCGACAGTAAGCTCCGGGGAAGCTCGTTGACCTTCAAGTGTTCTCTGGGCGAGACTTAGCTGAGAAGCTTTCCGTTCAGATTCAGGCTACCACGCAGCCCGAATGTGCTGCTCCCTAGCGCTGAGAGAGAAAGTGCAGAGCCCAGGCGTGTTTGGGTAGAGGCATTTGGGTGGAGCATTTCTCTGGCGGCACCGTGCTCTCTGGGCGACAAGTAGACACCGCTTCGACTCCGGCACAATGAAGGCGCAGAGCACGGAGCTGCGATGCGCACGGCACAGGCTGCAAGAGGAAGCGTGGCTGCCTCTCGCTTGTGTGCGGATTCACGTTAGCACTTGAGAACAGAAAGTTCCACCTGCGGCTACTTGTGCTGCTACCTAGTTCTCTTCCAGCTTTCCCTGGAAAGCATTGTGCCCAGCTTTATGCTCGGAGATGCAGAGATGACAGTGGTAGATGCAGCGGAGACTGGAAATACAGAGTGCAGCCGAGAGTTTCTGCTGCTTTGACGTGAGGCAAGGGGAAAGTGCAGCCCAGCAGAGGCTTTGACTTGTGGAGCCTTTTTCTTTGGCAGCAGCTGCTGCAAGCAGGCAAGGAAGCTGCGAGAGTGAAGAAGGGGACGGTCTGTCTATGGGAGAAGGGAGCTGCCGAGGCGCAGTGTGTTGTGCTCAGTTTCAAGGCTGCCTGGAGGAGGGGGGTGCTTGAAGAACGCCTTCTTTCTGGACGCCTCCTTCTGCCTGTGCTCCAGCTGCATGCACTCTGCAGCACGGCAGGTTTAGGAACCTGCTTCTGGCCAGCTTGTGTCCAGGAGTGCAAGGGCTGCGCCTTCCTTTCGGAAGCAGCCAGAGCCTTCTCAGCTGCAGCTGCGTGTGAAGCAGCTGTTGGCTGGACATTTGAAATTGGCTGCCCTCAGTGCATGAGCCCGGTGCCCAGCTGCTTGCTTCTTCGCCTTCTGTGCTCTGGGCAGAAGTGAAGCCCAGCCATGGCTTGGAGCTTTGCCGCTCTTCAGCGTGAACACTGCACGCAGCCACAGTGTGCTGTGCAGGGATTTTCATCAGCTCAACGTACAACAAGCATTTTCTTGCTGTTTCACCGAGTCCAAACTGTCCGTGTAGCTCTCGCTCAGCGAAAAGCGTTTGGAGAGAAACACTTGCTGCAGTAGCTTTTCGCTGGGCAAGACTTTCACCACAGCACCCCAATTCGGGCAAGGAGCAGGAGAACGGAAGAGCATCTTTTCGTCCTGCCACGTTCTTCTGGGCGACACGCCTATCCGCCTCTTGGCTCCCTGCAAGGCTGTAAGCACGGCTGCGGTACTTGGAAGTGAGAAGGCAGGTGCAGAGAGCACCGCGATCTGCCAGCGCTGTGCAGGCTGTAAAGGAAAGAGGGCTACCACTAGGATGTGCTGCAAATACACGTTCCCAGGCGTCGACGGTAAGCTCCGGGGAAGCTCGTTGAGCTACAAGTGTTCTCTGGGCGAGACTTAGCTGAGAAGCTTTCCGTTCAGATTCAGGCTACCACGCAGCCCGAATGTGCTGCTCCCTAGCGCTGAGAGAGAAAGTGCAGAGCCCAGGCGTGTTTGGGTAGAGGCATTTGGGTGGAGCATTTCTCTGGCGGCACCGTGCTCTCTGGGCGACAAGTAGACACCGCTTCGACTCCGGCACAATGAAGGCGCAGAGCACGGAGCTGCTATGCGCACGGCACAGGCTGCAAGAGGAAGCGTGGCTGCCTCTCGCTTGTGTGCGGATTCACGTTAGCACTTGCAAACAGAAAGTTCCACCTGCGGCTACTTGTGCTGCTACCTATTTCTCTTCCAGCTTTCCCTGGAAAGCATTGTGCCCAGCTTTATGCTCGGAGATGCAGAGATGACAGTGGTAGATGCAGCGGAGACTGGAAATACAGAGTGCAGCCGAGAGTTTCTGCTGCTTTGACGTGAGGCAAGGGGAAAGTGCAGCCCAGCAGAGGCTTTGACTTGTGGAGCCTTTTTCTTTGGCAGCAGCTGCTGCAAGCAGGCAAGGAAGCTGCGAGAGTGAAGAAGGGGACGGTCTGTCTATGGGAGAAGGGAGCTGCCGAGGCGCAGTGTGTTGTGCTCAGTTTCAAGGCTGCCTGGAGGAGGGGGGTGCTTGAAGAACGCCTTCTTTCTGGACGCCTCCTTCTGCCTGTGCTCCAGCTGCATGCACTCTGCAGCACGGCAGGTTTAGGAACCTGCTTCTGGCCAGCTTGTGTCCAGGAGTGCAAGGGCTGCGCCTTCCTTTCGGAAGCAGCCAGAGCCTTCTCAGCTGCAGCTGCGTGTGAAGCAGCTGTTGGCTGGACATTTGAAATTGGCTGCCCTCAGTGCATGAGCCCGGTGCCCAGCTGCTTGCTTCTTCGCCTTCTGTGCTCTGGGCAGAAGTGAAGCCCAGCCATGGCTTGGAGCTTTGCCGCTCTTCAGCGTGAACACTGCACGCAGCCACAGTGTGCTGTGCAGGGATTTTCATCAGCTCAACGTACAACAAGCATTTTCTTGCTGTTTCACCGAGTCCAAACTGTCCGTGTAGCTCTCGCTCAGCGAAAAGCGTTTGGAGAGAAACACTTGCTGCAGTAGCTTTTCGCTGGGCAAGACTTTCACCACAGCACCCCAATTCGGGCAAGGAGCAGGAGAACGGAAGAGCATCTTTTCGTCCTGCCACGTTCTTCTGGGCGACACGCCTATCCGCCTCTTGGCTCCCTGCAAGGCTGTAAGCACGGCAGCGGTACTTGGAAGTGAGAAGGCAGGTGCAGAGAGCACCGCGATCTGCCAGCGCTGTGCAGGCTGTAAAGGAAAGAGGGCTACCACTAGGATGTGCTGCAAATACACGTTCCCAGGCGTCGACGGTAAGCTCCGGGGAAGCTCGTTGAGCTACAAGTGTTCTCTGGGCGAGACTTAGCTGAGAAGCTTTCCGTTCAGATTCAGGCTACCACGCAGCCCGAATGTGCTGCTCCCTAGCGCTGAGAGAGAAAGTGCAGAGCCCAGGCGTGTTTGGGTAGAGGCATTTGGGTGGAGCATTTCTCTGGCGGCACCGTGCTCTCTGGGCGACAAGTAGACACCGCTTCGACTCCGGCACAATGAAGGCGCAGAGCACGGAGCTGCTATGCGCACGGCACAGGCTGCAAGAGGAAGCGTGGCTGCCTCTCGCTTGTGTGCGGATTCACGTTAGCACTTGCAAACAGAAAGTTCCACCTGCGGCTACTTGTGCTGCTACCTATTTCTCTTCCAGCTTTCCCTGGAAAGCATTGTGCCCAGCTTTATGCTCGGAGATGCAGAGATGACAGTGGTAGATGCAGCGGAGACTGGAAATACAGAGTGCAGCCGAGAGTTTCTGCTGCTTTGACGTGAGGCAAGGGGAAAGTGCAGCCCAGCAGAGGCTTTGACTTGTGGAGCCTTTTTCTTTGGCAGCAGCTGCTGCAAGCAGGCAAGGAAGCTGCGAGAGTGAAGAAGGGGACGGTCTGTCTATGGGAGGAGCTGCCGAGGCGCAGTGTGTTGTGCTCAGTTTCAAGGCTGCCTGGAGGAGGGGGGTGCTTGAAGAACGCCTTCTTTCTGGACGCCTCCTTCTGCCTGTGCTCCAGCTGCATGCACTCTGCAGCACGGCAGGTTTAGGAACCTGCTTCTGGCCAGCTTGTGTCCAGGAGTGCAAGGGCTGCGCCTTCCTTTCGGAAGCAGCCAGAGCCTTCTCAGCTGCAGCTGCGTGTGAAGCAGCTGTTGGCTGGACATTTGAAATTGGCTGCCCTCAGTGCATGAGCCCGGTGCCCAGCTGCTTGCTTCTTCGCCTTCTGTGCTCTGGGCAGAAGTGAAGCCCAGCCATGGCTTGGAGCTTTGCCGCTCTTCAGCGTGAACACTGCACGCAGCCACAGTGTGCTGTGCAGGGATTTTCATCAGCTCAACGTACAACAAGCATTTTCTTGCTGTTTCACCGAGTCCAAACTCTCCGTGTAGCTCTCGCTCAGCGAAAAGCGTTTGGAGAGAAACACTTGCTGCAGTAGCTTTTCGCTGGGCAAGACTTTCACCACAGCACCCCAATTCGGGCAAGGAGCAGGAGAACGGAAGAGCATCTTTTCGTCCTGCCACGTTCTTCTGGGCGACACGCCTATCCGCCTCTTGGCTCCCTGCAAGGCTGTAAGCACGGCAGCGGTACTTGGAAGTGAGAAGGCAGGTGCAGAGAGCACCGCGATCTGCCAGCGCTGTGCAGGCTGTAAAGGAAAGAGGGCTACCACTAGGATGTGCTGCAAATACACGTTCCCAGGCGTCGACAGTAAGCTCCGGGGAAGCTCGTTGAGCTACAAGTGTTCTCTGGGCGAGACTTAGCTGAGAAGCTTTCCGTTCAGATTCAGGCTACCACGCAGCCCGAATGTGCTGCTCCCTAGCGCTGAGAGAGAAAGTGCAGAGCCCAGGCGTGTTTGGGTAGAGGCATTTGGGTGGAGCATTTCTCTGGCGGCACCGTGCTCTCTGGGCGACAAGTAGACACCGCTTCGACTCCGGCACAATGAAGGCGCAGAGCACGGAGCTGCTATGCGCACGGCACAGGCTGCAAGAGAAAGCGTGGCTGCCTCTCGCTTGTGTGCGGATTCACGTTAGCACTTGAGAACAGAAAGTTCCACCTGCGGCTACTTGTGCTGCTACCTATTTCTCTTCCAGCTTTCCCTGGAAAGCATTGTGCCCAGCTTTATGCTCGGAGATGCAGAGATGACAGTGGTAGATGCAGCGGAGACTGGAAATACAGAGTGCAGCCGAGAGTTTCTGCTGCTTTGACGTGAGGCAAGGGGAAAGTGCAGCCCAGCAGAGGCTTTGACTTGTGGAGCCTTTTTCTTTGGCAGCAGCTGCTGCAAGCAGGCAAGGAAGCTGCGAGAGTGAAGAAGGGGACGGTCTGTCTATGGGAGAAGGGAGCTGCCGAGGCGCAGTGTGTTGTGCTCAGTTTCAAGGCTGCCTGGAGGAGGGGGGTGCTTGAAGAACGCCTTCTTTCTGGACGCCTCCTTCTGCCTGTGCTCCAGCTGCATGCACTCTGCAGCACGGCAGGTTTAGGAACCTGCTTCTGGCCAGCTTGTGTCCAGGAGTGCAAGGGCTGCGCCTTCCTTTCGGAAGCAGCCAGAGCCTTCTCAGCTGCAGCTGCGTGTGAAGCAGCTGTTGGCTGGACATTTGAAATTGGCTGCCCTCAGTGCATGAGCCCGGTGCCCAGCTGCTTGCTTCTTCGCCTTCTGTGCTCTGGGCAGAAGTGAAGCCCAGCCATGGCTTGGAGCTTTGCCGCTCTTCAGCGTGAACACTGCACGCAGCCACAGTGTGCTGTGCAGGGATTTTCATCAGCTCAACGTACAACAAGCATTTTCTTGCTGTTTCACCGAGTCCAAACTGTCCGTGTAGCTCTCGCTCAGCGAAAAGCGTTTGGAGAGAAACACTTGCTGCAGTAGCTTTTCGCTGGGCAAGACTTTCACCACAGCACCCCAATTCGGGCAAGGAGCAGGAGAACGGAAGAGCATCTTTTCGTCCTGCCACGTTCTTCTGGGCGACACGCCTATCCGCCTCTTGGCTCCCTGCAAGGCTGTAAGCACGGCTGCGGTACTTGGAAGTGAGAAGGCAGGTGCAGAGAGCACCGCGATCTGCCAGCGCTGTGCAGGCTGTAAAGGAAAGAGGGCTACCACTAGGATGTGCTGCAAATACAGGTTCCCAGGCGTCGACAGTAAGCTCCGGGGAAGCTCGTTGACCTTCAAGTGTTCTCTGGGCGAGACTTAGCTGAGAAGCTTTCCGTTCAGATTCAGGCTACCACGCAGCCCGAATGTGCTGCTCCCTAGCGCTGAGAGAGAAAGTGCAGAGCCCAGGCGTGTTTGGGTAGAGGCATTTGGGTGGAGCATTTCTCTGGCGGCACCGTGCTCTCTGGGCGACAAGTAGACACCGCTTCGACTCCGGCACAATGAAGGCGCAGAGCACGGAGCTGCGATGCGCACGGCACAGGCTGCAAGAGGAAGCGTGGCTGCCTCTCGCTTGTGTGCGGATTCACGTTAGCACTTGAGAACAGAAAGTTCCACCTGCGGCTACTTGTGCTGCTACCTAGTTCTCTTCCAGCTTTCCCTGGAAAGCATTGTGCCCAGCTTTATGCTCGGAGATGCAGAGATGACAGTGGTAGATGCAGCGGAGACTGGAAATACAGAGTGCAGCCGAGAGTTTCTGCTGCTTTGACGTGAGGCAAGGGGAAAGTGCAGCCCAGCAGAGGCTTTGACTTGTGGAGCCTTTTTCTTTGGCAGCAGCTGCTGCAAGCAGGCAAGGAAGCTGCGAGAGTGAAGAAGGGGACGGTCTGTCTATGGGAGAAGGGAGCTGCCGAGGCGCAGTGTGTTGTGCTCAGTTTCAAGGCTGCCTGGAGGAGGGGGGTGCTTGAAGAACGCCTTCTTTCTGGACGCCTCCTTCTGCCTGTGCTCCAGCTGCATGCACTCTGCAGCACGGCAGGTTTAGGAACCTGCTTCTGGCCAGCTTGTGTCCACGAGTGCAAGGGCTGCGCCTTCCTTTCGGAAGCAGCCAGAGCCTTCTCAGCTGCAGCTGCGTGTGAAGCAGCTCTTGGCTGGACATTTGAAATTGGCTGCCCTCAGTGCATGAGCCCGGTGCCCAGCTGCTTGCTTCTTCGCCTTCTGTGCTCTAGGCAGAAGTGAAGCCCAGCCATGGCTTGGAGCTTTGCCGCTCTTCAGCGTGAACACTGCATGCAGCCACAGTGTGCTGTGCAGGGATTTTCATCAGCTCAACGTACAACAAGCATTTTCTTGCTGTTTCACCGAGTCCAAACTGTCCGTGTAGCTCTCGCTCAGCGAAAAGCGTTTGGAGAGAAACACTTGCTGCAGTAGCTTTTCGCTGGGCAAGACTTTCACCACAGCACCCCAATTCGGGCAAGGAGCAGGAGAACGGAAGAGCATCTTTTCGTCCTGCCACGTTCTTCTGGGCGACACGCCTATCCGCCTCTTGGCTCCCTGCAAGGCTGTAAGCACGGCTGCGGTACTTGGAAGTGAGAAGGCAGGTGCAGAGAGCACCGCGATCTGCCAGCGCTGTGCAGGCTGTAAAGGAAAGAGGGCTACCACTAGGATGTGCTGCAAATACAGGTTCCCAGGCGTCGACAGTAAGCTCCGGGGAAGCTCGTTGAGCTACAAGTGTTCTCTGGGCGAGACTTAGCTGAGAAGCTTTCCGTTCAGATTCAGGCTACCACGCAGCCCGAATGTGCTGCTCCCTAGCGCTGAGAGAGAAAGTGCAGAGCCCAGGCGTGTTTGGGTAGAGGCATTTGGGTGGAGCATTTCTCTGGCGGCACCGTGCTCTCTGGGCGACAAGTAGACACCGCTTCCACTCCGGCACAATGAAGGCGCAGAGCACGGAGCTGCTATGCGCACGGCACAGGCTGCAAGAGGAAGCGTGGCTGCCTCTCGCTTGTGTGCGGATTCACGTTAGCACTTGCAAACAGAAAGTTCCACCTGCGGCTACTTGTGCTGCTACCTAGTTCTCTTCCAGCTTTCCCTGGAAAGCATTGTGCCCAGCTTTATGCTCGGAGATGCAGAGATGACAGTGGTAGATGCAGCGGAGACTGGAAATACAGAGTGCAGCCGAGAGTTTCTGCTGCTTTGACGTGAGGCAAGGGGAAAGTGCAGCCCAGCAGAGGCTTTGACTTGTGGAGCCTTTTTCTTTGGCAGCAGCTGCTGCAAGCAGGCAAGGAAGCTGCGAGAGTGAAGAAGGGGACGGTCTGTCTATGGGAGAAGGGAGCTGCCGAGGCGCAGTGTGTTGTGCTCAGTTTCAAGGCTGCCTGGAGGAGGGGGGTGCTTGAAGAACGCCTTCTTTCTGGACGCCTCCTTCTGCCTGTGCTCCAGCTGCATGCACTCTGCAGCACGGCAGGTTTAGGAACCTGCTTCTGGCCAGCTTGTGTCCAGGAGTGCAAGGGCTGCGCCTTCCTTTCGGAAGCAGCCAGAGCCTTCTCAGCTGCAGCTGCGTGTGAAGCAGCTGTTGGCTGGACATTTGAAATTGGCTGCCCTCAGTGCATGAGCCCGGTGCCCAGCTGCTTGCTTCTTCGCCTTCTGTGCTCTGGGCAGAAGTGAAGCCCAGCCATGGCTTGGAGCTTTGCCGCTCTTCAGCGTGAACACTGCACGCAGCCACAGTGTGCTGTGCAGGGATTTTCATCAGCTCAACGTACAACAAGCATTTTCTTGCTGTTTCACCGAGTCCAAACTCTCCGTGTAGCTCTCGCTCAGCGAAAAGCGTTTGGAGAGAAACACTTGCTGCAGTAGCTTTTCGCTGGGCAAGACTTTCACCACAGCACCCCAATTCGGGCAAGGAGCAGGAAAACGGAAGAGCATCTTTTCGTCCTGCCACGTTCTTCTGGGCGACACGCCTATCCGCCTCTTGGCTCCCTGCAAGGCTGTAAGCACGGCAGCGGTACTTGGAAGTGAGAAGGCAGGTGCAGAGAGCACCGCGATCTGCCAGCGCTGTGCAGGCTGTAAAGGAAAGAGGGCTACCACTAGGATGTGCTGCAAATACACGTTCCCAGGCGTCGACGGTAAGCTCCGGGGAAGCTCGTTGAGCTACAAGTGTTCTCTGGGCGAGACTTAGCTGAGAAGCTTTCCGTTCAGATTCAGGCTACCACGCAGCCCGAATGTGCTGCTCCCTAGCGCTGAGAGAGAAAGTGCAGAGCCCAGGCGTGTTTGGGTAGAGGCATTTGGGTGGAGCATTTCTCTGGCGGCACCGTGCTCTCTGGGCGACAAGTAGACACCGCTTCGACTCCGGCACAATGAAGGCGCAGAGCACGGAGCTGCTATGCGCACGGCACAGGCTGCAAGAGGAAGCGTGGCTGCCTCTCGCTTGTGTGCGGATTCACGTTAGCACTTGCAAACAGAAAGTTCCACCTGCGGCTACTTGTGCTGCTACCTATTTCTCTTCCAGCTTTCCCTGGAAAGCATTGTGCCCAGCTTTATGCTCGGAGATGCAGAGATGACAGTGGTAGATGCAGCGGAGACTGGAAATACAGAGTGCAGCCGAGAGTTTCTGCTGCTTTGACGTGAGGCAAGGGGAAAGTGCAGCCCAGCAGAGGCTTTGACTTGTGGAGCCTTTTTCTTTGGCAGCAGCTGCTGCAAGCAGGCAAGGAAGCTGCGAGAGTGAAGAAGGGGACGGTCTGTCTATGGGAGGAGCTGCCGAGGCGCAGTGTGTTGTGCTCAGTTTCAAGGCTGCCTGGAGGAGGGGGGTGCTTGAAGAACGCCTTCTTTCTGGACGCCTCCTTCTGCCTGTGCTCCAGCTGCATGCACTCTGCAGCACGGCAGGTTTAGGAACCTGCTTCTGGCCAGCTTGTGTCCAGGAGTGCAAGGGCTGCGCCTTCCTTTCGGAAGCAGCCAGAGCCTTCTCAGCTGCAGCTGCGTGTGAAGCAGCTGTTGGCTGGACATTTGAAATTGGCTGCCCTCAGTGCATGAGCCCGGTGCCCAGCTGCTTGCTTCTTCGCCTTCTGTGCTCTGGGCAGAAGTGAAGCCCAGCCATGGCTTGGAGCTTTGCCGCTCTTCAGCGTGAACACTGCACGCAGCCACAGTGTGCTGTGCAGGGATTTTCATCAGCTCAACGTACAACAAGCATTTTCTTGCTGTTTCACCGAGTCCAAACTCTCCGTGTAGCTCTCGCTCAGCGAAAAGCGTTTGGAGAGAAACACTTGCTGCAGTAGCTTTTCGCTGGGCAAGACTTTCACCACAGCACCCCAATTCGGGCAAGGAGCAGGAGAACGGAAGAGCATCTTTTCGTCCTGCCACGTTCTTCTGGGCGACACGCCTATCCGCCTCTTGGCTCCCTGCAAGGCTGTAAGCACGGCAGCGGTACTTGGAAGTGAGAAGGCAGGTGCAGAGAGCACCGCGATCTGCCAGCGCTGTGCAGGCTGTAAAGGAAAGAGGGCTACCACTAGGATGTGCTGCAAATACACGTTCCCAGGCGTCGACAGTAAGCTCCGGGGAAGCTCGTTGAGCTACAAGTGTTCTCTGGGCGAGACTTAGCTGAGAAGCTTTCCGTTCAGATTCAGGCTACCACGCAGCCCGAATGTGCTGCTCCCTAGCGCTGAGAGAGAAAGTGCAGAGCCCAGGCGTGTTTGGGTAGAGGCATTTGGGTGGAGCATTTCTCTGGCGGCACCGTGCTCTCTGGGCGACAAGTAGACACCGCTTCGACTCCGGCACAATGAAGGCGCAGAGCACGGAGCTGCTATGCGCACGGCACAGGCTGCAAGAGAAAGCGTGGCTGCCTCTCGCTTGTGTGCGGATTCACGTTAGCACTTGAGAACAGAAAGTTCCACCTGCGGCTACTTGTGCTGCTACCTATTTCTCTTCCAGCTTTCCCTGGAAAGCATTGTGCCCAGCTTTATGCTCGGAGATGCAGAGATGACAGTGGTAGATGCAGCGGAGACTGGAAATACAGAGTGCAGCCGAGAGTTTCTGCTGCTTTGACGTGAGGCAAGGGGAAAGTGCAGCCCAGCAGAGGCTTTGACTTGTGGAGCCTTTTTCTTTGGCAGCAGCTGCTGCAAGCAGGCAAGGAAGCTGCGAGAGTGAAGAAGGGGACGGTCTGTCTATGGGAGAAGGGAGCTGCCGAGGCGCAGTGTGTTGTGCTCAGTTTCAAGGCTGCCTGGAGGAGGGGGGTGCTTGAAGAACGCCTTCTTTCTGGACGCCTCCTTCTGCCTGTGCTCCAGCTGCATGCACTCTGCAGCACGGCAGGTTTAGGAACCTGCTTCTGGCCAGCTTGTGTCCAGGAGTGCAAGGGCTGCGCCTTCCTTTCGGAAGCAGCCAGAGCCTTCTCAGCTGCAGCTGCGTGTGAAGCAGCTGTTGGCTGGACATTTGAAATTGGCTGCCCTCAGTGCATGAGCCCGGTGCCCAGCTGCTTGCTTCTTCGCCTTCTGTGCTCTGGGCAGAAGTGAAGCCCAGCCATGGCTTGGAGCTTTGCCGCTCTTCAGCGTGAACACTGCACGCAGCCACAGTGTGCTGTGCAGGGATTTTCATCAGCTCAACGTACAACAAGCATTTTCTTGCTGTTTCACCGAGTCCAAACTGTCCGTGTAGCTCTCGCTCAGCGAAAAGCGTTTGGAGAGAAACACTTGCTGCAGTAGCTTTTCGCTGGGCAAGACTTTCACCACAGCACCCCAATTCGGGCAAGGAGCAGGAGAACGGAAGAGCATCTTTTCGTCCTGCCACGTTCTTCTGGGCGACACGCCTATCCGCCTCTTGGCTCCCTGCAAGGCTGTAAGCACGGCTGCGGTACTTGGAAGTGAGAAGGCAGGTGCAGAGAGCACCGCGATCTGCCAGCGCTGTGCAGGCTGTAAAGGAAAGAGGGCTACCACTAGGATGTGCTGCAAATACAGGTTCCCAGGCGTCGACAGTAAGCTCCGGGGAAGCTCGTTGACCTTCAAGTGTTCTCTGGGCGAGACTTAGCTGAGAAGCTTTCCGTTCAGATTCAGGCTACCACGCAGCCCGAATGTGCTGCTCCCTAGCGCTGAGAGAGAAAGTGCAGAGCCCAGGCGTGTTTGGGTAGAGGCATTTGGGTGGAGCATTTCTCTGGCGGCACCGTGCTCTCTGGGCGACAAGTAGACACCGCTTCGACTCCGGCACAATGAAGGCGCAGAGCACGGAGCTGCGATGCGCACGGCACAGGCTGCAAGAGGAAGCGTGGCTGCCTCTCGCTTGTGTGCGGATTCACGTTAGCACTTGAGAACAGAAAGTTCCACCTGCGGCTACTTGTGCTGCTACCTAGTTCTCTTCCAGCTTTCCCTGGAAAGCATTGTGCCCAGCTTTATGCTCGGAGATGCAGAGATGACAGTGGTAGATGCAGCGGAGACTGGAAATACAGAGTGCAGCCGAGAGTTTCTGCTGCTTTGACGTGAGGCAAGGGGAAAGTGCAGCCCAGCAGAGGCTTTGACTTGTGGAGCCTTTTTCTTTGGCAGCAGCTGCTGCAAGCAGGCAAGGAAGCTGCGAGAGTGAAGAAGGGGACGGTCTGTCTATGGGAGAAGGGAGCTGCCGAGGCGCAGTGTGTTGTGCTCAGTTTCAAGGCTGCCTGGAGGAGGGGGGTGCTTGAAGAACGCCTTCTTTCTGGACGCCTCCTTCTGCCTGTGCTCCAGCTGCATGCACTCTGCAGCACGGCAGGTTTAGGAACCTGCTTCTGGCCAGCTTGTGTCCAGGAGTGCAAGGGCTGCGCCTTCCTTTCGGAAGCAGCCAGAGCCTTCTCAGCTGCAGCTGCGTGTGAAGCAGCTCTTGGCTGGACATTTGAAATTGGCTGCCCTCAGTGCATGAGCCCGGTGCCCAGCTGCTTGCTTCTTCGCCTTCTGTGCTCTAGGCAGAAGTGAAGCCCAGCCATGGCTTGGAGCTTTGCCGCTCTTCAGCGTGAACACTGCATGCAGCCACAGTGTGCTGTGCAGGGATTTTCATCAGCTCAACGTACAACAAGCATTTTCTTGCTGTTTCACCGAGTCCAAACTGTCCGTGTAGCTCTCGCTCAGCGAAAAGCGTTTGGAGAGAAACACTTGCTGCAGTAGCTTTTCGCTGGGCAAGACTTTCACCACAGCACCCCAATTCGGGCAAGGAGCAGGAGAACGGAAGAGCATCTTTTCGTCCTGCCACGTTCTTCTGGGCGACACGCCTATCCGCCTCTTGGCTCCCTGCAAGGCTGTAAGCACGGCTGCGGTACTTGGAAGTGAGAAGGCAGGTGCAGAGAGCACCGCGATCTGCCAGCGCTGTGCAGGCTGTAAAGGAAAGAGGGCTACCACTAGGATGTGCTGCAAATACAGGTTCCCAGGCGTCGACAGTAAGCTCCGGGGAAGCTCGTTGACCTTCAAGTGTTCTCTGGGCGAGACTTAGCTGAGAAGCTTTCCGTTCAGATTCAGGCTACCACGCAGCCCGAATGTGCTGCTCCCTAGCGCTGAGAGAGAAAGTGCAGAGCCCAGGCGTGTTTGGGTAGAGGCATTTGGGTGGAGCATTTCTCTGGCGGCACCGTGCTCTCTGGGCGACAAGTAGACACCGCTTCGACTCCGGCACAATGAAGGCGCAGAGCACGGAGCTGCGATGCGCACGGCACAGGCTGCAAGAGGAAGCGTGGCTGCCTCTCGCTTGTGTGCGGATTCACGTTAGCACTTGAGAACAGAAAGTTCCACCTGCGGCTACTTGTGCTGCTACCTAGTTCTCTTCCAGCTTTCCCTGGAAAGCATTGTGCCCAGCTTTATGCTCGGAGATGCAGAGATGACAGTGGTAGATGCAGCGGAGACTGGAAATACAGAGTGCAGCCGAGAGTTTCTGCTGCTTTGACGTGAGGCAAGGGGAAAGTGCAGCCCAGCAGAGGCTTTGACTTGTGGAGCCTTTTTCTTTGGCAGCAGCTGCTGCAAGCAGGCAAGGAAGCTGCGAGAGTGAAGAAGGGGACGGTCTGTCTATGGGAGAAGGGAGCTGCCGAGGCGCAGTGTGTTGTGCTCAGTTTCAAGGCTGCCTGGAGGAGGGGGGTGCTTGAAGAACGCCTTCTTTCTGGACGCCTCCTTCTGCCTGTGCTCCAGCTGCATGCACTCTGCAGCACGGCAGGTTTAGGAACCTGCTTCTGGCCAGCTTGTGTCCACGAGTGCAAGGGCTGCGCCTTCCTTTCGGAAGCAGCCAGAGCCTTCTCAGCTGCAGCTGCGTGTGAAGCAGCTCTTGGCTGGACATTTGAAATTGGCTGCCCTCAGTGCATGAGCCCGGTGCCCAGCTGCTTGCTTCTTCGCCTTCTGTGCTCTAGGCAGAAGTGAAGCCCAGCCATGGCTTGGAGCTTTGCCGCTCTTCAGCGTGAACACTGCATGCAGCCACAGTGTGCTGTGCAGGGATTTTCATCAGCTCAACGTACAACAAGCATTTTCTTGCTGTTTCACCGAGTCCAAACTGTCCGTGTAGCTCTCGCTCAGCGAAAAGCGTTTGGAGAGAAACACTTGCTGCAGTAGCTTTTCGCTGGGCAAGACTTTCACCACAGCACCCCAATTCGGGCAAGGAGCAGGAGAACGGAAGAGCATCTTTTCGTCCTGCCACGTTCTTCTGGGCGACACGCCTATCCGCCTCTTGGCTCCCTGCAAGGCTGTAAGCACGGCTGCGGTACTTGGAAGTGAGAAGGCAGGTGCAGAGAGCACCGCGATCTGCCAGCGCTGTGCAGGCTGTAAAGGAAAGAGGGCTACCACTAGGATGTGCTGCAAATACAGGTTCCCAGGCGTCGACAGTAAGCTCCGGGGAAGCTCGTTGAGCTACAAGTGTTCTCTGGGCGAGACTTAGCTGAGAAGCTTTCCGTTCAGATTCAGGCTACCACGCAGCCCGAATGTGCTGCTCCCTAGCGCTGAGAGAGAAAGTGCAGAGCCCAGGCGTGTTTGGGTAGAGGCATTTGGGTGGAGCATTTCTCTGGCGGCACCGTGCTCTCTGGGCGACAAGTAGACACCGCTTCCACTCCGGCACAATGAAGGCGCAGAGCACGGAGCTGCTATGCGCACGGCACAGGCTGCAAGAGGAAGCGTGGCTGCCTCTCGCTTGTGTGCGGATTCACGTTAGCACTTGCAAACAGAAAGTTCCACCTGCGGCTACTTGTGCTGCTACCTAGTTCTCTTCCAGCTTTCCCTGGAAAGCATTGTGCCCAGCTTTATGCTCGGAGATGCAGAGATGACAGTGGTAGATGCAGCGGAGACTGGAAATACAGAGTGCAGCCGAGAGTTTCTGCTGCTTTGACGTGAGGCAAGGGGAAAGTGCAGCCCAGCAGAGGCTTTGACTTGTGGAGCCTTTTTCTTTGGCAGCAGCTGCTGCAAGCAGGCAAGGAAGCTGCGAGAGTGAAGAAGGGGACGGTCTGTCTATGGGAGAAGGGAGCTGCCGAGGCGCAGTGTGTTGTGCTCAGTTTCAAGGCTGCCTGGAGGAGGGGGGTGCTTGAAGAACGCCTTCTTTCTGGACGCCTCCTTCTGCCTGTGCTCCAGCTGCATGCACTCTGCAGCACGGCAGGTTTAGGAACCTGCTTCTGGCCAGCTTGTGTCCAGGAGTGCAAGGGCTGCGCCTTCCTTTCGGAAGCAGCCAGAGCCTTCTCAGCTGCAGCTGCGTGTGAAGCAGCTGTTGGCTGGACATTTGAAATTGGCTGCCCTCAGTGCATGAGCCCGGTGCCCAGCTGCTTGCTTCTTCGCCTTCTGTGCTCTGGGCAGAAGTGAAGCCCAGCCATGGCTTGGAGCTTTGCCGCTCTTCAGCGTGAACACTGCACGCAGCCACAGTGTGCTGTGCAGGGATTTTCATCAGCTCAACGTACAACAAGCATTTTCTTGCTGTTTCACCGAGTCCAAACTCTCCGTGTAGCTCTCGCTCAGCGAAAAGCGTTTGGAGAGAAACACTTGCTGCAGTAGCTTTTCGCTGGGCAAGACTTTCACCACAGCACCCCAATTCGGGCAAGGAGCAGGAAAACGGAAGAGCATCTTTTCGTCCTGCCACGTTCTTCTGGGCGACACGCCTATCCGCCTCTTGGCTCCCTGCAAGGCTGTAAGCACGGCAGCGGTACTTGGAAGTGAGAAGGCAGGTGCAGAGAGCACCGCGATCTGCCAGCGCTGTGCAGGCTGTAAAGGAAAGAGGGCTACCACTAGGATGTGCTGCAAATACACGTTCCCAGGCGTCGACGGTAAGCTCCGGGGAAGCTCGTTGAGCTACAAGTGTTCTCTGGGCGAGACTTAGCTGAGAAGCTTTCCGTTCAGATTCAGGCTACCACGCAGCCCGAATGTGCTGCTCCCTAGCGCTGAGAGAGAAAGTGCAGAGCCCAGGCGTGTTTGGGTAGAGGCATTTGGGTGGAGCATTTCTCTGGCGGCACCGTGCTCTCTGGGCGACAAGTAGACACCGCTTCGACTCCGGCACAATGAAGGCGCAGAGCACGGAGCTGCTATGCGCACGGCACAGGCTGCAAGAGGAAGCGTGGCTGCCTCTCGCTTGTGTGCGGATTCACGTTAGCACTTGCAAACAGAAAGTTCCACCTGCGGCTACTTGTGCTGCTACCTATTTCTCTTCCAGCTTTCCCTGGAAAGCATTGTGCCCAGCTTTATGCTCGGAGATGCAGAGATGACAGTGGTAGATGCAGCGGAGACTGGAAATACAGAGTGCAGCCGAGAGTTTCTGCTGCTTTGACGTGAGGCAAGGGGAAAGTGCAGCCCAGCAGAGGCTTTGACTTGTGGAGCCTTTTTCTTTGGCAGCAGCTGCTGCAAGCAGGCAAGGAAGCTGCGAGAGTGAAGAAGGGGACGGTCTGTCTATGGGAGGAGCTGCCGAGGCGCAGTGTGTTGTGCTCAGTTTCAAGGCTGCCTGGAGGAGGGGGGTGCTTGAAGAACGCCTTCTTTCTGGACGCCTCCTTCTGCCTGTGCTCCAGCTGCATGCACTCTGCAGCACGGCAGGTTTAGGAACCTGCTTCTGGCCAGCTTGTGTCCAGGAGTGCAAGGGCTGCGCCTTCCTTTCGGAAGCAGCCAGAGCCTTCTCAGCTGCAGCTGCGTGTGAAGCAGCTGTTGGCTGGACATTTGAAATTGGCTGCCCTCAGTGCATGAGCCCGGTGCCCAGCTGCTTGCTTCTTCGCCTTCTGTGCTCTGGGCAGAAGTGAAGCCCAGCCATGGCTTGGAGCTTTGCCGCTCTTCAGCGTGAACACTGCACGCAGCCACAGTGTGCTGTGCAGGGATTTTCATCAGCTCAACGTACAACAAGCATTTTCTTGCTGTTTCACCGAGTCCAAACTCTCCGTGTAGCTCTCGCTCAGCGAAAAGCGTTTGGAGAGAAACACTTGCTGCAGTAGCTTTTCGCTGGGCAAGACTTTCACCACAGCACCCCAATTCGGGCAAGGAGCAGGAGAACGGAAGAGCATCTTTTCGTCCTGCCACGTTCTTCTGGGCGACACGCCTATCCGCCTCTTGGCTCCCTGCAAGGCTGTAAGCACGGCAGCGGTACTTGGAAGTGAGAAGGCAGGTGCAGAGAGCACCGCGATCTGCCAGCGCTGTGCAGGCTGTAAAGGAAAGAGGGCTACCACTAGGATGTGCTGCAAATACACGTTCCCAGGCGTCGACAGTAAGCTCCGGGGAAGCTCGTTGAGCTACAAGTGTTCTCTGGGCGAGACTTAGCTGAGAAGCTTTCCGTTCAGATTCAGGCTACCACGCAGCCCGAATGTGCTGCTCCCTAGCGCTGAGAGAGAAAGTGCAGAGCCCAGGCGTGTTTGGGTAGAGGCATTTGGGTGGAGCATTTCTCTGGCGGCACCGTGCTCTCTGGGCGACAAGTAGACACCGCTTCGACTCCGGCACAATGAAGGCGCAGAGCACGGAGCTGCTATGCGCACGGCACAGGCTGCAAGAGAAAGCGTGGCTGCCTCTCGCTTGTGTGCGGATTCACGTTAGCACTTGAGAACAGAAAGTTCCACCTGCGGCTACTTGTGCTGCTACCTATTTCTCTTCCAGCTTTCCCTGGAAAGCATTGTGCCCAGCTTTATGCTCGGAGATGCAGAGATGACAGTGGTAGATGCAGCGGAGACTGGAAATACAGAGTGCAGCCGAGAGTTTCTGCTGCTTTGACGTGAGGCAAGGGGAAAGTGCAGCCCAGCAGAGGCTTTGACTTGTGGAGCCTTTTTCTTTGGCAGCAGCTGCTGCAAGCAGGCAAGGAAGCTGCGAGAGTGAAGAAGGGGACGGTCTGTCTATGGGAGAAGGGAGCTGCCGAGGCGCAGTGTGTTGTGCTCAGTTTCAAGGCTGCCTGGAGGAGGGGGGTGCTTGAAGAACGCCTTCTTTCTGGACGCCTCCTTCTGCCTGTGCTCCAGCTGCATGCACTCTGCAGCACGGCAGGTTTAGGAACCTGCTTCTGGCCAGCTTGTGTCCAGGAGTGCAAGGGCTGCGCCTTCCTTTCGGAAGCAGCCAGAGCCTTCTCAGCTGCAGCTGCGTGTGAAGCAGCTGTTGGCTGGACATTTGAAATTGGCTGCCCTCAGTGCATGAGCCCGGTGCCCAGCTGCTTGCTTCTTCGCCTTCTGTGCTCTGGGCAGAAGTGAAGCCCAGCCATGGCTTGGAGCTTTGCCGCTCTTCAGCGTGAACACTGCACGCAGCCACAGTGTGCTGTGCAGGGATTTTCATCAGCTCAACGTACAACAAGCATTTTCTTGCTGTTTCACCGAGTCCAAACTGTCCGTGTAGCTCTCGCTCAGCGAAAAGCGTTTGGAGAGAAACACTTGCTGCAGTAGCTTTTCGCTGGGCAAGACTTTCACCACAGCACCCCAATTCGGGCAAGGAGCAGGAGAACGGAAGAGCATCTTTTCGTCCTGCCACGTTCTTCTGGGCGACACGCCTATCCGCCTCTTGGCTCCCTGCAAGGCTGTAAGCACGGCTGCGGTACTTGGAAGTGAGAAGGCAGGTGCAGAGAGCACCGCGATCTGCCAGCGCTGTGCAGGCTGTAAAGGAAAGAGGGCTACCACTAGGATGTGCTGCAAATACAGGTTCCCAGGCGTCGACAGTAAGCTCCGGGGAAGCTCGTTGACCTTCAAGTGTTCTCTGGGCGAGACTTAGCTGAGAAGCTTTCCGTTCAGATTCAGGCTACCACGCAGCCCGAATGTGCTGCTCCCTAGCGCTGAGAGAGAAAGTGCAGAGCCCAGGCGTGTTTGGGTAGAGGCATTTGGGTGGAGCATTTCTCTGGCGGCACCGTGCTCTCTGGGCGACAAGTAGACACCGCTTCGACTCCGGCACAATGAAGGCGCAGAGCACGGAGCTGCGATGCGCACGGCACAGGCTGCAAGAGGAAGCGTGGCTGCCTCTCGCTTGTGTGCGGATTCACGTTAGCACTTGAGAACAGAAAGTTCCACCTGCGGCTACTTGTGCTGCTACCTAGTTCTCTTCCAGCTTTCCCTGGAAAGCATTGTGCCCAGCTTTATGCTCGGAGATGCAGAGATGACAGTGGTAGATGCAGCGGAGACTGGAAATACAGAGTGCAGCCGAGAGTTTCTGCTGCTTTGACGTGAGGCAAGGGGAAAGTGCAGCCCAGCAGAGGCTTTGACTTGTGGAGCCTTTTTCTTTGGCAGCAGCTGCTGCAAGCAGGCAAGGAAGCTGCGAGAGTGAAGAAGGGGACGGTCTGTCTATGGGAGAAGGGAGCTGCCGAGGCGCAGTGTGTTGTGCTCAGTTTCAAGGCTGCCTGGAGGAGGGGGGTGCTTGAAGAACGCCTTCTTTCTGGACGCCTCCTTCTGCCTGTGCTCCAGCTGCATGCACTCTGCAGCACGGCAGGTTTAGGAACCTGCTTCTGGCCAGCTTGTGTCCAGGAGTGCAAGGGCTGCGCCTTCCTTTCGGAAGCAGCCAGAGCCTTCTCAGCTGCAGCTGCGTGTGAAGCAGCTCTTGGCTGGACATTTGAAATTGGCTGCCCTCAGTGCATGAGCCCGGTGCCCAGCTGCTTGCTTCTTCGCCTTCTGTGCTCTAGGCAGAAGTGAAGCCCAGCCATGGCTTGGAGCTTTGCCGCTCTTCAGCGTGAACACTGCATGCAGCCACAGTGTGCTGTGCAGGGATTTTCATCAGCTCAACGTACAACAAGCATTTTCTTGCTGTTTCACCGAGTCCAAACTGTCCGTGTAGCTCTCGCTCAGCGAAAAGCGTTTGGAGAGAAACACTTGCTGCAGTAGCTTTTCGCTGGGCAAGACTTTCACCACAGCACCCCAATTCGGGCAAGGAGCAGGAGAACGGAAGAGCATCTTTTCGTCCTGCCACGTTCTTCTGGGCGACACGCCTATCCGCCTCTTGGCTCCCTGCAAGGCTGTAAGCACGGCTGCGGTACTTGGAAGTGAGAAGGCAGGTGCAGAGAGCACCGCGATCTGCCAGCGCTGTGCAGGCTGTAAAGGAAAGAGGGCTACCACTAGGATGTGCTGCAAATACAGGTTCCCAGGCGTCGACAGTAAGCTCCGGGGAAGCTCGTTGAGCTACAAGTGTTCTCTGGGCGAGACTTAGCTGAGAAGCTTTCCGTTCAGATTCAGGCTACCACGCAGCCCGAATGTGCTGCTCCCTAGCGCTGAGAGAGAAAGTGCAGAGCCCAGGCGTGTTTGGGTAGAGGCATTTGGGTGGAGCATTTCTCTGGCGGCACCGTGCTCTCTGGGCGACAAGTAGACACCGCTTCCACTCCGGCACAATGAAGGCGCAGAGCACGGAGCTGCTATGCGCACGGCACAGGCTGCAAGAGGAAGCGTGGCTGCCTCTCGCTTGTGTGCGGATTCACGTTAGCACTTGAGAACAGAAAGTTCCACCTGCGGCTACTTGTGCTGCTACCTATTTCTCTTCCAGCTTTCCCTGGAAAGCATTGTGCCCAGCTTTATGCTCGGAGATGCAGAGATGACAGTGGTAGATGCAGCGGAGACTGGAAATACAGAGTGCAGCCGAGAGTTTCTGCTGCTTTGACGTGAGGCAAGGGGAAAGTGCAGCCCAGCAGAGGCTTTGACTTGTGGAGCCTTTTTCTTTGGCAGCAGCTGCTGCAAGCAGGCAAGGAAGCTGCGAGAGTGAAGAAGGGGACGGTCTGTCTATGGGAGAAGGGAGCTGCCGAGGCGCAGTGTGTTGTGCTCAGTTTCAAGGCTGCCTGGAGGAGGGGGGTGCTTGAAGAACGCCTTCTTTCTGGACGCCTCCTTCTGCCTGTGCTCCAGCTGCATGCACTCTGCAGCACGGCAGGTTTAGGAACCTGCTTCTGGCCAGCTTGTGTCCAGGAGTGCAAGGGCTGCGCCTTCCTTTCGGAAGCAGCCAGAGCCTTCTCAGCTGCAGCTGCGTGTGAAGCAGCTGTTGGCTGGACATTTGAAATTGGCTGCCCTCAGTGCATGAGCCCGGTGCCCAGCTGCTTGCTTCTTCGCCTTCTGTGCTCTGGGCAGAAGTGAAGCCCAGCCATGGCTTGGAGCTTTGCCGCTCTTCAGCGTGAACACTGCACGCAGCCACAGTGTGCTGTGCAGGGATTTTCATCAGCTCAACGTACAACAAGCATTTTCTTGCTGTTTCACCGAGTCCAAACTGTCCGTGTAGCTCTCGCTCAGCGAAAAGCGTTTGGAGAGAAACACTTGCTGCAGTAGCTTTTCGCTGGGCAAGACTTTCACCACAGCACCCCAATTCGGGCAAGGAGCAGGAGAACGGAAGAGCATCTTTTCGTCCTGCCACGTTCTTCTGGGCGACACGCCTATCCGCCTCTTGGCTCCCTGCAAGGCTGTAAGCACGGCTGCGGTACTTGGAAGTGAGAAGGCAGGTGCAGAGAGCACCGCGATCTGCCAGCGCTGTGCAGGCTGTAAAGGAAAGAGGGCTACCACTAGGATGTGCTGCAAATACACGTTCCCAGGCGTCGACGGTAAGCTCCGGGGAAGCTCGTTGAGCTACAAGTGTTCTCTGGGCGAGACTTAGCTGAGAAGCTTTCCGTTCAGATTCAGGCTACCACGCAGCCCGAATGTGCTGCTCCCTAGCGCTGAGAGAGAAAGTGCAGAGCCCAGGCGTGTTTGGGTAGAGGCATTTGGGTGGAGCATTTCTCTGGCGGCACCGTGCTCTCTGGGCGACAAGTAGACACCGCTTCGACTCCGGCACAATGAAGGCGCAGAGCACGGAGCTGCTATGCGCACGGCACAGGCTGCAAGAGGAAGCGTGGCTGCCTCTCGCTTGTGTGCGGATTCACGTTAGCACTTGCAAACAGAAAGTTCCACCTGCGGCTACTTGTGCTGCTACCTAGTTCTCTTCCAGCTTTCCCTGGAAAGCATTGTGCCCAGCTTTATGCTCGGAGATGCAGAGATGACAGTGGTAGATGCAGCGGAGACTGGAAATACAGAGTGCAGCCGAGAGTTTCTGCTGCTTTGACGTGAGGCAAGGGGAAAGTGCAGCCCAGCAGAGGCTTTGACTTGTGGAGCCTTTTTCTTTGGCAGCAGCTGCTGCAAGCAGGCAAGGAAGCTGCGAGAGTGAAGAAGGGGACGGTCTGTCTATGGGAGAAGGGAGCTGCCGAGGCGCAGTGTGTTGTGCTCAGTTTCAAGGCTGCCTGGAGGAGGGGGGTGCTTGAAGAACGCCTTCTTTCTGGACGCCTCCTTCTGCCTGTGCTCCAGCTGCATGCACTCTGCAGCACGGCAGGTTTAGGAACCTGCTTCTGGCCAGCTTGTGTCCAGGAGTGCAAGGGCTGCGCCTTCCTTTCGGAAGCAGCCAGAGCCTTCTCAGCTGCAGCTGCGTGTGAAGCAGCTCTTGGCTGGACATTTGAAATTGGCTGCCCTCAGTGCATGAGCCCGGTGCCCAGCTGCTTGCTTCTTCGCCTTCTGTGCTCTGGGCAGAAGTGAAGCCCAGCCATGGCTTGGAGCTTTGCCGCTCTTCAGCGTGAACACTGCACGCAGCCACAGTGTGCTGTGCAGGGATTTTCATCAGCTCAACGTACAACAAGCATTTTCTTGCTGTTTCACCGAGTCCAAACTGTCCGTGTAGCTCTCGCTCAGCGAAAAGCGTTTGGAGAGAAACACTTGCTGCAGTAGCTTTTCGCTGGGCAAGACTTTCACCACAGCACCCCAATTCGGGCAAGGAGCAGGAGAACGGAAGAGCATCTTTTCGTCCTGCCACGTTCTTCTGGGCGACACGCCTATCCGCCTCTTGGCTCCCTGCAAGGCTGTAAGCACGGCAGCGGTACTTGGAAGTGAGAAGGCAGGTGCAGAGAGCACCGCGATCTGCCAGCGCTGTGCAGGCTGTAAAGGAAAGAGGGCTACCACTAGGATGTGCTGCAAATACACGTTCCCAGGCGTCGACGGTAAGCTCCGGGGAAGCTCGTTGAGCTACAAGTGTTCTCTGGGCGAGACTTAGCTGAGAAGCTTTCCGTTCAGATTCAGGCTACCACGCAGCCCGAATGTGCTGCTCCCTAGCGCTGAGAGAGAAAGTGCAGAGCCCAGGCGTGTTTGGGTAGAGGCATTTGGGTGGAGCATTTCTCTGGCGGCACCGTGCTCTCTGGGCGACAAGTAGACACCGCTTCGACTCCGGCACAATGAAGGCGCAGAGCACGGAGCTGCTATGCGCACGGCACAGGCTGCAAGAGGAAGCGTGGCTGCCTCTCGCTTGTGTGCGGATTCACGTTAGCACTTGAGAACAGAAAGTTCCACCTGCGGCTACTTGTGCTGCTACCTATTTCTCTTCCAGCTTTCCCTGGAAAGCATTGTGCCCAGCTTTATGCTCGGAGATGCAGAGATGACAGTGGTAGATGCAGCGGAGACTGGAAATACAGAGTGCAGCCGAGAGTTTCTGCTGCTTTGACGTGAGGCAAGGGGAAAGTGCAGCCCAGCAGAGGCTTTGACTTGTGGAGCCTTTTTCTTTGGCAGCAGCTGCTGCAAGCAGGCAAGGAAGCTGCGAGAGTGAAGAAGGGGACGGTCTGTCTATGGGAGAAGGGAGCTGCCGAGGCGCAGTGTGTTGTGCTCAGTTTCAAGGCTGCCTGGAGGAGGGGGGTGCTTGAAGAACGCCTTCTTTCTGGACGCCTCCTTCTGCCTGTGCTCCAGCTGCATGCACTCTGCAGCACGGCAGGTTTAGGAACCTGCTTCTGGCCAGCTTGTGTCCAGGAGTGCAAGGGCTGCGCCTTCCTTTCGGAAGCAGCCAGAGCCTTCTCAGCTGCAGCTGCGTGTGAAGCAGCTGTTGGCTGGACATTTGAAATTGGCTGCCCTCAGTGCATGAGCCCGGTGCCCAGCTGCTTGCTTCTTCGCCTTCTGTGCTCTGGGCAGAAGTGAAGCCCAGCCATGGCTTGGAGCTTTGCCGCTCTTCAGCGTGAACACTGCACGCAGCCACAGTGTGCTGTGCAGGGATTTTCATCAGCTCAACGTACAACAAGCATTTTCTTGCTGTTTCACCGAGTCCAAACTGTCCGTGTAGCTCTCGCTCAGCGAAAAGCGTTTGGAGAGAAACACTTGCTGCAGTAGCTTTTCGCTGGGCAAGACTTTCACCACAGCACCCCAATTCGGGCAAGGAGCAGGAGAACGGAAGAGCATCTTTTCGTCCTGCCACGTTCTTCTGGGCGACACGCCTATCCGCCTCTTGGCTCCCTGCAAGGCTGTAAGCACGGCTGCGGTACTTGGAAGTGAGAAGGCAGGTGCAGAGAGCACCGCGATCTGCCAGCGCTGTGCAGGCTGTAAAGGAAAGAGGGCTACCACTAGGATGTGCTGCAAATACACGTTCCCAGGCGTCGACGGTAAGCTCCGGGGAAGCTCGTTGAGCTACAAGTGTTCTCTGGGCGAGACTTAGCTGAGAAGCTTTCCGTTCAGATTCAGGCTACCACGCAGCCCGAATGTGCTGCTCCCTAGCGCTGAGAGAGAAAGTGCAGAGCCCAGGCGTGTTTGGGTAGAGGCATTTGGGTGGAGCATTTCTCTGGCGGCACCGTGCTCTCTGGGCGACAAGTAGACACCGCTTCCACTCCGGCACAATGAAGGCGCAGAGCACGGAGCTGCTATGCGCACGGCACAGGCTGCAAGAGGAAGCGTGGCTGCCTCTCGCTTGTGTGCGGATTCACGTTAGCACTTGCAAACAGAAAGTTCCACCTGCGGCTACTTGTGCTGCTACCTATTTCTCTTCCAGCTTTCCCTGGAAAGCATTGTGCCCAGCTTTATGCTCGGAGATGCAGAGATGACAGTGGTAGATGCAGCGGAGACTGGAAATACAGAGTGCAGCCGAGAGTTTCTGCTGCTTTGACGTGAGGCAAGGGGAAAGTGCAGCCCAGCAGAGGCTTTGACTTGTGGAGCCTTTTTCTTTGGCAGCAGCTGCTGCAAGCAGGCAAGGAAGCTGCGAGAGTGAAGAAGGGGACGGTCTGTCTATGGGAGAAGGGAGCTGCCGAGGCGCAGTGTGTTGTGCTCAGTTTCAAGGCTGCCTGGAGGAGGGGGGTGCTTGAAGAACGCCTTCTTTCTGGACGCCTCCTTCTGCCTGTGCTCCAGCTGCATGCACTCTGCAGCACGGCAGGTTTAGGAACCTGCTTCTGGCCAGCTTGTGTCCAGGAGTGCAAGGGCTGCGCCTTCCTTTCGGAAGCAGCCAGAGCCTTCTCAGCTGCAGCTGCGTGTGAAGCAGCTGTTGGCTGGACATTTGAAATTGGCTGCCCTCAGTGCATGAGCCCGGTGCCCAGCTGCTTGCTTCTTCGCCTTCTGTGCTCTGGGCAGAAGTGAAGCCCAGCCATGGCTTGGAGCTTTGCCGCTCTTCAGCGTGAACACTGCACGCAGCCACAGTGTGCTGTGCAGGGATTTTCATCAGCTCAACGTACAACAAGCATTTTCTTGCTGTTTCACCGAGTCCAAACTGTCCGTGTAGCTCTCGCTCAGCGAAAAGCGTTTGGAGAGAAACACTTGCTGCAGTAGCTTTTCGCTGGGCAAGACTTTCACCACAGCACCCCAATTCGGGCAAGGAGCAGGAGAACGGAAGAGCATCTTTTCGTCCTGCCACGTTCTTCTGGGCGACACGCCTATCCGCCTCTTGGCTCCCTGCAAGGCTGTAAGCACGGCAGCGGTACTTGGAAGTGAGAAGGCAGGTGCAGAGAGCACCGCGATCTGCCAGCGCTGTGCAGGCTGTAAAGGAAAGAGGGCTACCACTAGGATGTGCTGCAAATACACGTTCCCAGGCGTCGACAGTAAGCTCCGGGGAAGCTCGTTGAGCTACAAGTGTTCTCTGGGCGAGACTTAGCTGAGAAGCTTTCCGTTCAGATTCAGGCTACCACGCAGCCCGAATGTGCTGCTCCCTAGCGCTGAGAGAGAAAGTGCAGAGCCCAGGCGTGTTTGGGTAGAGGCATTTGGGTGGAGCATTTCTCTGGCGGCACCGTGCTCTCTGGGCGACAAGTAGACACCGCTTCGACTCCGGCACAATGAAGGCGCAGAGCACGGAGCTGCTATGCGCACGGCACAGGCTGCAAGAGAAAGCGTGGCTGCCTCTCGCTTGTGTGCGGATTCACGTTAGCACTTGAGAACAGAAAGTTCCACCTGCGGCTACTTGTGCTGCTACCTAGTTCTCTTCCAGCTTTCCCTGGAAAGCATTGTGCCCAGCTTTATGCTCGGAGATGCAGAGATGACAGTGGTAGATGCAGCGGAGACTGGAAATACAGAGTGCAGCCGAGAGTTTCTGCTGCTTTGACGTGAGGCAAGGGGAAAGTGCAGCCCAGCAGAGGCTTTGACTTGTGGAGCCTTTTTCTTTGGCAGCAGCTGCTGCAAGCAGGCAAGGAAGCTGCGAGAGTGAAGAAGGGGACGGTCTGTCTATGGGAGAAGGGAGCTGCCGAGGCGCAGTGTGTTGTGCTCAGTTTCAAGGCTGCCTGGAGGAGGGGGGTGCTTGAAGAACGCCTTCTTTCTGGACGCCTCCTTCTGCCTGTGCTCCAGCTGCATGCACTCTGCAGCACGGCAGGTTTAGGAACCTGCTTCTGGCCAGCTTGTGTCCAGGAGTGCAAGGGCTGCGCCTTCCTTTCGGAAGCAGCCAGAGCCTTCTCAGCTGCAGCTGCGTGTGAAGCAGCTGTTGGCTGGACATTTGAAATTGGCTGCCCTCAGTGCATGAGCCCGGTGCCCAGCTGCTTGCTTCTTCGCCTTCTGTGCTCTGGGCAGAAGTGAAGCCCAGCCATGGCTTGGAGCTTTGCCGCTCTTCAGCGTGAACACTGCACGCAGCCACAGTGTGCTGTGCAGGGATTTTCATCAGCTCAACGTACAACAAGCATTTTCTTGCTGTTTCACCGAGTCCAAACTGTCCGTGTAGCTCTCGCTCAGCGAAAAGCGTTTGGAGAGAAACACTTGCTGCAGTAGCTTTTCGCTGGGCAAGACTTTCACCACAGCACCCCAATTCGGGCAAGGAGCAGGAGAACGGAAGAGCATCTTTTCGTCCTGCCACGTTCTTCTGGGCGACACGCCTATCCGCCTCTTGGCTCCCTGCAAGGCTGTAAGCACGGCTGCGGTACTTGGAAGTGAGAAGGCAGGTGCAGAGAGCACCGCGATCTGCCAGCGCTGTGCAGGCTGTAAAGGAAAGAGGGCTACCACTAGGATGTGCTGCAAATACAGGTTCCCAGGCGTCGACAGTAAGCTCCGGGGAAGCTCGTTGACCTTCAAGTGTTCTCTGGGCGAGACTTAGCTGAGAAGCTTTCCGTTCAGATTCAGGCTACCACGCAGCCCGAATGTGCTGCTCCCTAGCGCTGAGAGAGAAAGTGCAGAGCCCAGGCGTGTTTGGGTAGAGGCATTTGGGTGGAGCATTTCTCTGGCGGCACCGTGCTCTCTGGGCGACAAGTAGACACCGCTTCGACTCCGGCACAATGAAGGCGCAGAGCACGGAGCTGCGATGCGCACGGCACAGGCTGCAAGAGGAAGCGTGGCTGCCTCTCGCTTGTGTGCGGATTCACGTTAGCACTTGAGAACAGAAAGTTCCACCTGCGGCTACTTGTGCTGCTACCTAGTTCTCTTCCAGCTTTCCCTGGAAAGCATTGTGCCCAGCTTTATGCTCGGAGATGCAGAGATGACAGTGGTAGATGCAGCGGAGACTGGAAATACAGAGTGCAGCCGAGAGTTTCTGCTGCTTTGACGTGAGGCAAGGGGAAAGTGCAGCCCAGCAGAGGCTTTGACTTGTGGAGCCTTTTTCTTTGGCAGCAGCTGCTGCAAGCAGGCAAGGAAGCTGCGAGAGTGAAGAAGGGGACGGTCTGTCTATGGGAGAAGGGAGCTGCCGAGGCGCAGTGTGTTGTGCTCAGTTTCAAGGCTGCCTGGAGGAGGGGGGTGCTTGAAGAACGCCTTCTTTCTGGACGCCTCCTTCTGCCTGTGCTCCAGCTGCATGCACTCTGCAGCACGGCAGGTTTAGGAACCTGCTTCTGGCCAGCTTGTGTCCACGAGTGCAAGGGCTGCGCCTTCCTTTCGGAAGCAGCCAGAGCCTTCTCAGCTGCAGCTGCGTGTGAAGCAGCTCTTGGCTGGACATTTGAAATTGGCTGCCCTCAGTGCATGAGCCCGGTGCCCAGCTGCTTGCTTCTTCGCCTTCTGTGCTCTAGGCAGAAGTGAAGCCCAGCCATGGCTTGGAGCTTTGCCGCTCTTCAGCGTGAACACTGCATGCAGCCACAGTGTGCTGTGCAGGGATTTTCATCAGCTCAACGTACAACAAGCATTTTCTTGCTGTTTCACCGAGTCCAAACTGTCCGTGTAGCTCTCGCTCAGCGAAAAGCGTTTGGAGAGAAACACTTGCTGCAGTAGCTTTTCGCTGGGCAAGACTTTCACCACAGCACCCCAATTCGGGCAAGGAGCAGGAGAACGGAAGAGCATCTTTTCGTCCTGCCACGTTCTTCTGGGCGACACGCCTATCCGCCTCTTGGCTCCCTGCAAGGCTGTAAGCACGGCTGCGGTACTTGGAAGTGAGAAGGCAGGTGCAGAGAGCACCGCGATCTGCCAGCGCTGTGCAGGCTGTAAAGGAAAGAGGGCTACCACTAGGATGTGCTGCAAATACAGGTTCCCAGGCGTCGACAGTAAGCTCCGGGGAAGCTCGTTGAGCTACAAGTGTTCTCTGGGCGAGACTTAGCTGAGAAGCTTTCCGTTCAGATTCAGGCTACCACGCAGCCCGAATGTGCTGCTCCCTAGCGCTGAGAGAGAAAGTGCAGAGCCCAGGCGTGTTTGGGTAGAGGCATTTGGGTGGAGCATTTCTCTGGCGGCACCGTGCTCTCTGGGCGACAAGTAGACACCGCTTCCACTCCGGCACAATGAAGGCGCAGAGCACGGAGCTGCTATGCGCACGGCACAGGCTGCAAGAGGAAGCGTGGCTGCCTCTCGCTTGTGTGCGGATTCACGTTAGCACTTGAGAACAGAAAGTTCCACCTGCGGCTACTTGTGCTGCTACCTATTTCTCTTCCAGCTTTCCCTGGAAAGCATTGTGCCCAGCTTTATGCTCGGAGATGCAGAGATGACAGTGGTAGATGCAGCGGAGACTGGAAATACAGAGTGCAGCCGAGAGTTTCTGCTGCTTTGACGTGAGGCAAGGGGAAAGTGCAGCCCAGCAGAGGCTTTGACTTGTGGAGCCTTTTTCTTTGGCAGCAGCTGCTGCAAGCAGGCAAGGAAGCTGCGAGAGTGAAGAAGGGGACGGTCTGTCTATGGGAGAAGGGAGCTGCCGAGGCGCAGTGTGTTGTGCTCAGTTTCAAGGCTGCCTGGAGGAGGGGGGTGCTTGAAGAACGCCTTCTTTCTGGACGCCTCCTTCTGCCTGTGCTCCAGCTGCATGCACTCTGCAGCACGGCAGGTTTAGGAACCTGCTTCTGGCCAGCTTGTGTCCAGGAGTGCAAGGGCTGCGCCTTCCTTTCGGAAGCAGCCAGAGCCTTCTCAGCTGCAGCTGCGTGTGAAGCAGCTGTTGGCTGGACATTTGAAATTGGCTGCCCTCAGTGCATGAGCCCGGTGCCCAGCTGCTTGCTTCTTCGCCTTCTGTGCTCTGGGCAGAAGTGAAGCCCAGCCATGGCTTGGAGCTTTGCCGCTCTTCAGCGTGAACACTGCACGCAGCCACAGTGTGCTGTGCAGGGATTTTCATCAGCTCAACGTACAACAAGCATTTTCTTGCTGTTTCACCGAGTCCAAACTGTCCGTGTAGCTCTCGCTCAGCGAAAAGCGTTTGGAGAGAAACACTTGCTGCAGTAGCTTTTCGCTGGGCAAGACTTTCACCACAGCACCCCAATTCGGGCAAGGAGCAGGAGAACGGAAGAGCATCTTTTCGTCCTGCCACGTTCTTCTGGGCGACACGCCTATCCGCCTCTTGGCTCCCTGCAAGGCTGTAAGCACGGCTGCGGTACTTGGAAGTGAGAAGGCAGGTGCAGAGAGCACCGCGATCTGCCAGCGCTGTGCAGGCTGTAAAGGAAAGAGGGCTACCACTAGGATGTGCTGCAAATACACGTTCCCAGGCGTCGACGGTAAGCTCCGGGGAAGCTCGTTGAGCTACAAGTGTTCTCTGGGCGAGACTTAGCTGAGAAGCTTTCCGTTCAGATTCAGGCTACCACGCAGCCCGAATGTGCTGCTCCCTAGCGCTGAGAGAGAAAGTGCAGAGCCCAGGCGTGTTTGGGTAGAGGCATTTGGGTGGAGCATTTCTCTGGCGGCACCGTGCTCTCTGGGCGACAAGTAGACACCGCTTCGACTCCGGCACAATGAAGGCGCAGAGCACGGAGCTGCTATGCGCACGGCACAGGCTGCAAGAGGAAGCGTGGCTGCCTCTCGCTTGTGTGCGGATTCACGTTAGCACTTGCAAACAGAAAGTTCCACCTGCGGCTACTTGTGCTGCTACCTAGTTCTCTTCCAGCTTTCCCTGGAAAGCATTGTGCCCAGCTTTATGCTCGGAGATGCAGAGATGACAGTGGTAGATGCAGCGGAGACTGGAAATACAGAGTGCAGCCGAGAGTTTCTGCTGCTTTGACGTGAGGCAAGGGGAAAGTGCAGCCCAGCAGAGGCTTTGACTTGTGGAGCCTTTTTCTTTGGCAGCAGCTGCTGCAAGCAGGCAAGGAAGCTGCGAGAGTGAAGAAGGGGACGGTCTGTCTATGGGAGAAGGGAGCTGCCGAGGCGCAGTGTGTTGTGCTCAGTTTCAAGGCTGCCTGGAGGAGGGGGGTGCTTGAAGAACGCCTTCTTTCTGGACGCCTCCTTCTGCCTGTGCTCCAGCTGCATGCACTCTGCAGCACGGCAGGTTTAGGAACCTGCTTCTGGCCAGCTTGTGTCCAGGAGTGCAAGGGCTGCGCCTTCCTTTCGGAAGCAGCCAGAGCCTTCTCAGCTGCAGCTGCGTGTGAAGCAGCTCTTGGCTGGACATTTGAAATTGGCTGCCCTCAGTGCATGAGCCCGGTGCCCAGCTGCTTGCTTCTTCGCCTTCTGTGCTCTGGGCAGAAGTGAAGCCCAGCCATGGCTTGGAGCTTTGCCGCTCTTCAGCGTGAACACTGCACGCAGCCACAGTGTGCTGTGCAGGGATTTTCATCAGCTCAACGTACAACAAGCATTTTCTTGCTGTTTCACCGAGTCCAAACTGTCCGTGTAGCTCTCGCTCAGCGAAAAGCGTTTGGAGAGAAACACTTGCTGCAGTAGCTTTTCGCTGGGCAAGACTTTCACCACAGCACCCCAATTCGGGCAAGGAGCAGGAGAACGGAAGAGCATCTTTTCGTCCTGCCACGTTCTTCTGGGCGACACGCCTATCCGCCTCTTGGCTCCCTGCAAGGCTGTAAGCACGGCAGCGGTACTTGGAAGTGAGAAGGCAGGTGCAGAGAGCACCGCGATCTGCCAGCGCTGTGCAGGCTGTAAAGGAAAGAGGGCTACCACTAGGATGTGCTGCAAATACACGTTCCCAGGCGTCGACGGTAAGCTCCGGGGAAGCTCGTTGAGCTACAAGTGTTCTCTGGGCGAGACTTAGCTGAGAAGCTTTCCGTTCAGATTCAGGCTACCACGCAGCCCGAATGTGCTGCTCCCTAGCGCTGAGAGAGAAAGTGCAGAGCCCAGGCGTGTTTGGGTAGAGGCATTTGGGTGGAGCATTTCTCTGGCGGCACCGTGCTCTCTGGGCGACAAGTAGACACCGCTTCGACTCCGGCACAATGAAGGCGCAGAGCACGGAGCTGCTATGCGCACGGCACAGGCTGCAAGAGGAAGCGTGGCTGCCTCTCGCTTGTGTGCGGATTCACGTTAGCACTTGAGAACAGAAAGTTCCACCTGCGGCTACTTGTGCTGCTACCTATTTCTCTTCCAGCTTTCCCTGGAAAGCATTGTGCCCAGCTTTATGCTCGGAGATGCAGAGATGACAGTGGTAGATGCAGCGGAGACTGGAAATACAGAGTGCAGCCGAGAGTTTCTGCTGCTTTGACGTGAGGCAAGGGGAAAGTGCAGCCCAGCAGAGGCTTTGACTTGTGGAGCCTTTTTCTTTGGCAGCAGCTGCTGCAAGCAGGCAAGGAAGCTGCGAGAGTGAAGAAGGGGACGGTCTGTCTATGGGAGAAGGGAGCTGCCGAGGCGCAGTGTGTTGTGCTCAGTTTCAAGGCTGCCTGGAGGAGGGGGGTGCTTGAAGAACGCCTTCTTTCTGGACGCCTCCTTCTGCCTGTGCTCCAGCTGCATGCACTCTGCAGCACGGCAGGTTTAGGAACCTGCTTCTGGCCAGCTTGTGTCCAGGAGTGCAAGGGCTGCGCCTTCCTTTCGGAAGCAGCCAGAGCCTTCTCAGCTGCAGCTGCGTGTGAAGCAGCTGTTGGCTGGACATTTGAAATTGGCTGCCCTCAGTGCATGAGCCCGGTGCCCAGCTGCTTGCTTCTTCGCCTTCTGTGCTCTGGGCAGAAGTGAAGCCCAGCCATGGCTTGGAGCTTTGCCGCTCTTCAGCGTGAACACTGCACGCAGCCACAGTGTGCTGTGCAGGGATTTTCATCAGCTCAACGTACAACAAGCATTTTCTTGCTGTTTCACCGAGTCCAAACTCTCCGTGTAGCTCTCGCTCAGCGAAAAGCGTTTGGAGAGAAACACTTGCTGCAGTAGCTTTTCGCTGGGCAAGACTTTCACCACAGCACCCCAATTCGGGCAAGGAGCAGGAGAACGGAAGAGCATCTTTTCGTCCTGCCACGTTCTTCTGGGCGACACGCCTATCCGCCTCTTGGCTCCCTGCAAGGCTGTAAGCACGGCTGCGGTACTTGGAAGTGAGAAGGCAGGTGCAGAGAGCACCGCGATCTGCCAGCGCTGTGCAGGCTGTAAAGGAAAGAGGGCTACCACTAGGATGTGCTGCAAATACACGTTCCCAGGCGTCGACGGTAAGCTCCGGGGAAGCTCGTTGAGCTACAAGTGTTCTCTGGGCGAGACTTAGCTGAGAAGCTTTCCGTTCAGATTCAGGCTACCACGCAGCCCGAATGTGCTGCTCCCTAGCGCTGAGAGAGAAAGTGCAGAGCCCAGGCGTGTTTGGGTAGAGGCATTTGGGTGGAGCATTTCTCTGGCGGCACCGTGCTCTCTGGGCGACAAGTAGACACCGCTTCCACTCCGGCACAATGAAGGCGCAGAGCACGGAGCTGCTATGCGCACGGCACAGGCTGCAAGAGGAAGCGTGGCTGCCTCTCGCTTGTGTGCGGATTCACGTTAGCACTTGCAAACAGAAAGTTCCACCTGCGGCTACTTGTGCTGCTACCTATTTCTCTTCCAGCTTTCCCTGGAAAGCATTGTGCCCAGCTTTATGCTCGGAGATGCAGAGATGACAGTGGTAGATGCAGCGGAGACTGGAAATACAGAGTGCAGCCGAGAGTTTCTGCTGCTTTGACGTGAGGCAAGGGGAAAGTGCAGCCCAGCAGAGGCTTTGACTTGTGGAGCCTTTTTCTTTGGCAGCAGCTGCTGCAAGCAGGCAAGGAAGCTGCGAGAGTGAAGAAGGGGACGGTCTGTCTATGGGAGAAGGGAGCTGCCGAGGCGCAGTGTGTTGTGCTCAGTTTCAAGGCTGCCTGGAGGAGGGGGGTGCTTGAAGAACGCCTTCTTTCTGGACGCCTCCTTCTGCCTGTGCTCCAGCTGCATGCACTCTGCAGCACGGAAGGTTTAGGAACCTGCTTCTGGCCAGCTTGTGTCCAGGAGTGCAAGGGCTGCGCCTTCCTTTCGGAAGCAGCCAGAGCCTTCTCAGCTGCAGCTGCGTGTGAAGCAGCTCTTGGCTGGACATTTGAAATTGGCTGCCCTCAGTGCATGAGCCCGGTGCCCAGCTGCTTGCTTCTTCGCCTTCTGTGCTCTGGGCAGAAGTGAAGCCCAGCCATGGCTTGGAGCTTTGCCGCTCTTCAGCGTGAACACTGCACGCAGCCACAGTGTGCTGTGCAGGGATTTTCATCAGCTCAACGTACAACAAGCATTTTCTTGCTGTTTCACCGAGTCCAAACTGTCCGTGTAGCTCTCGCTCAGCGAAAAGCGTTTGGAGAGAAACACTTGCTGCAGTAGCTTTTCGCTGGGCAAGACTTTCACCACAGCACCCCAATTCGGGCAAGGAGCAGGAGAACGGAAGAGCATCTTTTCGTCCTGCCACGTTCTTCTGGGCGACACGCCTATCCGCCTCTTGGCTCCCTGCAAGGCTGTAAGCACGGCAGCGGTACTTGGAAGTGAGAAGGCAGGTGCAGAGAGCACCGCGATCTGCCAGCGCTGTGCAGGCTGTAAAGGAAAGAGGGCTACCACTAGGATGTGCTGCAAATACACGTTCCCAGGCGTCGACGGTAAGCTCCGGGGAAGCTCGTTGAGCTACAAGTGTTCTCTGGGCGAGACTTAGCTGAGAAGCTTTCCGTTCAGATTCAGGCTACCACGCAGCCCGAATGTGCTGCTCCCTAGCGCTGAGAGAGAAAGTGCAGAGCCCAGGCGTGTTTGGGTAGAGGCATTTGGGTGGAGCATTTCTCTGGCGGCACCGTGCTCTCTGGGCGACAAGTAGACACCGCTTCGACTCCGGCACAATGAAGGCGCAGAGCACGGAGCTGCTATGCGCACGGCACAGGCTGCAAGAGGAAGCGTGGCTGCCTCTCGCTTGTGTGCGGATTCACGTTAGCACTTGAGAACAGAAAGTTCCACCTGCGGCTACTTGTGCTGCTACCTATTTCTCTTCCAGCTTTCCCTGGAAAGCATTGTGCCCAGCTTTATGCTCGGAGATGCAGAGATGACAGTGGTAGATGCAGCGGAGACTGGAAATACAGAGTGCAGCCGAGAGTTTCTGCTGCTTTGACGTGAGGCAAGGGGAAAGTGCAGCCCAGCAGAGGCTTTGACTTGTGGAGCCTTTTTCTTTGGCAGCAGCTGCTGCAAGCAGGCAAGGAAGCTGCGAGAGTGAAGAAGGGGACGGTCTGTCTATGGGAGAAGGGAGCTGCCGAGGCGCAGTGTGTTGTGCTCAGTTTCAAGGCTGCCTGGAGGAGGGGGGTGCTTGAAGAACGCCTTCTTTCTGGACGCCTCCTTCTGCCTGTGCTCCAGCTGCATGCACTCTGCAGCACGGCAGGTTTAGGAACCTGCTTCTGGCCAGCTTGTGTCCAGGAGTGCAAGGGCTGCGCCTTCCTTTCGGAAGCAGCCAGAGCCTTCTCAGCTGCAGCTGCGTGTGAAGCAGCTGTTGGCTGGACATTTGAAATTGGCTGCCCTCAGTGCATGAGCCCGGTGCCCAGCTGCTTGCTTCTTCGCCTTCTGTGCTCTGGGCAGAAGTGAAGCCCAGCCATGGCTTGGAGCTTTGCCGCTCTTCAGCGTGAACACTGCACGCAGCCACAGTGTGCTGTGCAGGGATTTTCATCAGCTCAACGTACAACAAGCATTTTCTTGCTGTTTCACCGAGTCCAAACTCTCCGTGTAGCTCTCGCTCAGCGAAAAGCGTTTGGAGAGAAACACTTGCTGCAGTAGCTTTTCGCTGGGCAAGACTTTCACCACAGCACCCCAATTCGGGCAAGGAGCAGGAGAACGGAAGAGCATCTTTTCGTCCTGCCACGTTCTTCTGGGCGACACGCCTATCCGCCTCTTGGCTCCCTGCAAGGCTGTAAGCACGGCTGCGGTACTTGGAAGTGAGAAGGCAGGTGCAGAGAGCACCGCGATCTGCCAGCGCTGTGCAGGCTGTAAAGGAAAGAGGGCTACCACTAGGATGTGCTGCAAATACACGTTCCCAGGCGTCGACGGTAAGCTCCGGGGAAGCTCGTTGAGCTACAAGTGTTCTCTGGGCGAGACTTAGCTGAGAAGCTTTCCGTTCAGATTCAGGCTACCACGCAGCCCGAATGTGCTGCTCCCTAGCGCTGAGAGAGAAAGTGCAGAGCCCAGGCGTGTTTGGGTAGAGGCATTTGGGTGGAGCATTTCTCTGGCGGCACCGTGCTCTCTGGGCGACAAGTAGACACCGCTTCCACTCCGGCACAATGAAGGCGCAGAGCACGGAGCTGCTATGCGCACGGCACAGGCTGCAAGAGGAAGCGTGGCTGCCTCTCGCTTGTGTGCGGATTCACGTTAGCACTTGCAAACAGAAAGTTCCACCTGCGGCTACTTGTGCTGCTACCTATTTCTCTTCCAGCTTTCCCTGGAAAGCATTGTGCCCAGCTTTATGCTCGGAGATGCAGAGATGACAGTGGTAGATGCAGCGGAGACTGGAAATACAGAGTGCAGCCGAGAGTTTCTGCTGCTTTGACGTGAGGCAAGGGGAAAGTGCAGCCCAGCAGAGGCTTTGACTTGTGGAGCCTTTTTCTTTGGCAGCAGCTGCTGCAAGCAGGCAAGGAAGCTGCGAGAGTGAAGAAGGGGACGGTCTGTCTATGGGAGAAGGGAGCTGCCGAGGCGCAGTGTGTTGTGCTCAGTTTCAAGGCTGCCTGGAGGAGGGGGGTGCTTGAAGAACGCCTTCTTTCTGGACGCCTCCTTCTGCCTGTGCTCCAGCTGCATGCACTCTGCAGCACGGCAGGTTTAGGAACCTGCTTCTGGCCAGCTTGTGTCCAGGAGTGCAAGGGCTGCGCCTTCCTTTCGGAAGCAGCCAGAGCCTTCTCAGCTGCAGCTGCGTGTGAAGCAGCTGTTGGCTGGACATTTGAAATTGGCTGCCCTCAGTGCATGAGCCCGGTGCCCAGCTGCTTGCTTCTTCGCCTTCTGTGCTCTGGGCAGAAGTGAAGCCCAGCCATGGCTTGGAGCTTTGCCGCTCTTCAGCGTGAACACTGCACGCAGCCACAGTGTGCTGTGCAGGGATTTTCATCAGCTCAACGTACAACAAGCATTTTCTTGCTGTTTCACCGAGTCCAAACTGTCCGTGTAGCTCTCGCTCAGCGAAAAGCGTTTGGAGAGAAACACTTGCTGCAGTAGCTTTTCGCTGGGCAAGACTTTCACCACAGCACCCCAATTCGGGCAAGGAGCAGGAGAACGGAAGAGCATCTTTTCGTCCTGCCACGTTCTTCTGGGCGACACGCCTATCCGCCTCTTGGCTCCCTGCAAGGCTGTAAGCACGGCAGCGGTACTTGGAAGTGAGAAGGCAGGTGCAGAGAGCACCGCGATCTGCCAGCGCTGTGCAGGCTGTAAAGGAAAGAGGGCTACCACTAGGATGTGCTGCAAATACACGTTCCCAGGCGTCGACAGTAAGCTCCGGGGAAGCTCGTTGAGCTACAAGTGTTCTCTGGGCGAGACTTAGCTGAGAAGCTTTCCGTTCAGATTCAGGCTACCACGCAGCCCGAATGTGCTGCTCCCTAGCGCTGAGAGAGAAAGTGCAGAGCCCAGGCGTGTTTGGGTAGAGGCATTTGGGTGGAGCATTTCTCTGGCGGCACCGTGCTCTCTGGGCGACAAGTAGACACCGCTTCGACTCCGGCACAATGAAGGCGCAGAGCACGGAGCTGCTATGCGCACGGCACAGGCTGCAAGAGAAAGCGTGGCTGCCTCTCGCTTGTGTGCGGATTCACGTTAGCACTTGAGAACAGAAAGTTCCACCTGCGGCTACTTGTGCTGCTACCTATTTCTCTTCCAGCTTTCCCTGGAAAGCATTGTGCCCAGCTTTATGCTCGGAGATGCAGAGATGACAGTGGTAGATGCAGCGGAGACTGGAAATACAGAGTGCAGCCGAGAGTTTCTGCTGCTTTGACGTGAGGCAAGGGGAAAGTGCAGCCCAGCAGAGGCTTTGACTTGTGGAGCCTTTTTCTTTGGCAGCAGCTGCTGCAAGCAGGCAAGGAAGCTGCGAGAGTGAAGAAGGGGACGGTCTGTCTATGGGAGAAGGGAGCTGCCGAGGCGCAGTGTGTTGTGCTCAGTTTCAAGGCTGCCTGGAGGAGGGGGGTGCTTGAAGAACGCCTTCTTTCTGGACGCCTCCTTCTGCCTGTGCTCCAGCTGCATGCACTCTGCAGCACGGCAGGTTTAGGAACCTGCTTCTGGCCAGCTTGTGTCCAGGAGTGCAAGGGCTGCGCCTTCCTTTCGGAAGCAGCCAGAGCCTTCTCAGCTGCAGCTGCGTGTGAAGCAGCTCTTGGCTGGACATTTGAAATTGGCTGCCCTCAGTGCATGAGCCCGGTGCCCAGCTGCTTGCTTCTTCGCCTTCTGTGCTCTGGGCAGAAGTGAAGCCCAGCCATGGCTTGGAGCTTTGCCGCTCTTCAGCGTGAACACTGCACGCAGCCACAGTGTGCTGTGCAGGGATTTTCATCAGCTCAACGTACAACAAGCATTTTCTTGCTGTTTCACCGAGTCCAAACTGTCCGTGTAGCTCTCGCTCAGCGAAAAGCGTTTGGAGAGAAACACTTGCTGCAGTAGCTTTTCGCTGGGCAAGACTTTCACCACAGCACCCCAATTCGGGCAAGGAGCAGGAGAACGGAAGAGCATCTTTTCGTCCTGCCACGTTCTTCTGGGCGACACGCCTATCCGCCTCTTGGCTCCCTGCAAGGCTGTAAGCACGGCTGCGGTACTTGGAAGTGAGAAGGCAGGTGCAGAGAGCACCGCGATCTGCCAGCGCTGTGCAGGCTGTAAAGGAAAGAGGGCTACCACTAGGATGTGCTGCAAATACAGGTTCCCAGGCGTCGACAGTAAGCTCCGGGGAAGCTCGTTGACCTTCAAGTGTTCTCTGGGCGAGACTTAGCTGAGAAGCTTTCCGTTCAGATTCAGGCTACCACGCAGCCCGAATGTGCTGCTCCCTAGCGCTGAGAGAGAAAGTGCAGAGCCCAGGCGTGTTTGGGTAGAGGCATTTGGGTGGAGCATTTCTCTGGCGGCACCGTGCTCTCTGGGCGACAAGTAGACACCGCTTCGACTCCGGCACAATGAAGGCGCAGAGCACGGAGCTGCGATGCGCACGGCACAGGCTGCAAGAGGAAGCGTGGCTGCCTCTCGCTTGTGTGCGGATTCACGTTAGCACTTGAGAACAGAAAGTTCCACCTGCGGCTACTTGTGCTGCTACCTAGTTCTCTTCCAGCTTTCCCTGGAAAGCATTGTGCCCAGCTTTATGCTCGGAGATGCAGAGATGACAGTGGTAGATGCAGCGGAGACTGGAAATACAGAGTGCAGCCGAGAGTTTCTGCTGCTTTGACGTGAGGCAAGGGGAAAGTGCAGCCCAGCAGAGGCTTTGACTTGTGGAGCCTTTTTCTTTGGCAGCAGCTGCTGCAAGCAGGCAAGGAAGCTGCGAGAGTGAAGAAGGGGACGGTCTGTCTATGGGAGAAGGGAGCTGCCGAGGCGCAGTGTGTTGTGCTCAGTTTCAAGGCTGCCTGGAGGAGGGGGGTGCTTGAAGAACGCCTTCTTTCTGGACGCCTCCTTCTGCCTGTGCTCCAGCTGCATGCACTCTGCAGCACGGCAGGTTTAGGAACCTGCTTCTGGCCAGCTTGTGTCCAGGAGTGCAAGGGCTGCGCCTTCCTTTCGGAAGCAGCCAGAGCCTTCTCAGCTGCAGCTGCGTGTGAAGCAGCTCTTGGCTGGACATTTGAAATTGGCTGCCCTCAGTGCATGAGCCCGGTGCCCAGCTGCTTGCTTCTTCGCCTTCTGTGCTCTAGGCAGAAGTGAAGCCCAGCCATGGCTTGGAGCTTTGCCGCTCTTCAGCGTGAACACTGCATGCAGCCACAGTGTGCTGTGCAGGGATTTTCATCAGCTCAACGTACAACAAGCATTTTCTTGCTGTTTCACCGAGTCCAAACTGTCCGTGTAGCTCTCGCTCAGCGAAAAGCGTTTGGAGAGAAACACTTGCTGCAGTAGCTTTTCGCTGGGCAAGACTTTCACCACAGCACCCCAATTCGGGCAAGGAGCAGGAGAACGGAAGAGCATCTTTTCGTCCTGCCACGTTCTTCTGGGCGACACGCCTATCCGCCTCTTGGCTCCCTGCAAGGCTGTAAGCACGGCAGCGGTACTTGGAAGTGAGAAGGCAGGTGCAGAGAGCACCGCGATCTGCCAGCGCTGTGCAGGCTGTAAAGGAAAGAGGGCTACCACTAGGATGTGCTGCAAATACAGGTTCCCAGGCGTCGACAGTAAGCTCCGGGGAAGCTCGTTGAGCTACAAGTGTTCTCTGGGCGAGACTTAGCTGAGAAGCTTTCCGTTCAGATTCAGGCTACCACGCAGCCCGAATGTGCTGCTCCCTAGCGCTGAGAGAGAAAGTGCAGAGCCCAGGCGTGTTTGGGTAGAGGCATTTGGGTGGAGCATTTCTCTGGCGGCACCGTGCTCTCTGGGCGACAAGTAGACACCGCTTCCACTCCGGCACAATGAAGGCGCAGAGCACGGAGCTGCTATGCGCACGGCACAGGCTGCAAGAGGAAGCGTGGCTGCCTCTCGCTTGTGTGCGGATTCACGTTAGCACTTGAGAACAGAAAGTTCCACCTGCGGCTACTTGTGCTGCTACCTATTTCTCTTCCAGCTTTCCCTGGAAAGCATTGTGCCCAGCTTTATGCTCGGAGATGCAGAGATGACAGTGGTAGATGCAGCGGAGACTGGAAATACAGAGTGCAGCCGAGAGTTTCTGCTGCTTTGACGTGAGGCAAGGGGAAAGTGCAGCCCAGCAGAGGCTTTGACTTGTGGAGCCTTTTTCTTTGGCAGCAGCTGCTGCAAGCAGGCAAGGAAGCTGCGAGAGTGAAGAAGGGGACGGTCTGTCTATGGGAGAAGGGAGCTGCCGAGGCGCAGTGTGTTGTGCTCAGTTTCAAGGCTGCCTGGAGGAGGGGGGTGCTTGAAGAACGCCTTCTTTCTGGACGCCTCCTTCTGCCTGTGCTCCAGCTGCATGCACTCTGCAGCACGGCAGGTTTAGGAACCTGCTTCTGGCCAGCTTGTGTCCAGGAGTGCAAGGGCTGCGCCTTCCTTTCGGAAGCAGCCAGAGCCTTCTCAGCTGCAGCTGCGTGTGAAGCAGCTGTTGGCTGGACATTTGAAATTGGCTGCCCTCAGTGCATGAGCCCGGTGCCCAGCTGCTTGCTTCTTCGCCTTCTGTGCTCTGGGCAGAAGTGAAGCCCAGCCATGGCTTGGAGCTTTGCCGCTCTTCAGCGTGAACACTGCACGCAGCCACAGTGTGCTGTGCAGGGATTTTCATCAGCTCAACGTACAACAAGCATTTTCTTGCTGTTTCACCGAGTCCAAACTGTCCGTGTAGCTCTCGCTCAGCGAAAAGCGTTTGGAGAGAAACACTTGCTGCAGTAGCTTTTCGCTGGGCAAGACTTTCACCACAGCACCCCAATTCGGGCAAGGAGCAGGAGAACGGAAGAGCATCTTTTCGTCCTGCCACGTTCTTCTGGGCGACACGCCTATCCGCCTCTTGGCTCCCTGCAAGGCTGTAAGCACGGCTGCGGTACTTGGAAGTGAGAAGGCAGGTGCAGAGAGCACCGCGATCTGCCAGCGCTGTGCAGGCTGTAAAGGAAAGAGGGCTACCACTAGGATGTGCTGCAAATACACGTTCCCAGGCGTCGACGGTAAGCTCCGGGGAAGCTCGTTGAGCTACAAGTGTTCTCTGGGCGAGACTTAGCTGAGAAGCTTTCCGTTCAGATTCAGGCTACCACGCAGCCCGAATGTGCTGCTCCCTAGCGCTGAGAGAGAAAGTGCAGAGCCCAGGCGTGTTTGGGTAGAGGCATTTGGGTGGAGCATTTCTCTGGCGGCACCGTGCTCTCTGGGCGACAAGTAGACACCGCTTCGACTCCGGCACAATGAAGGCGCAGAGCACGGAGCTGCTATGCGCACGGCACAGGCTGCAAGAGGAAGCGTGGCTGCCTCTCGCTTGTGTGCGGATTCACGTTAGCACTTGCAAACAGAAAGTTCCACCTGCGGCTACTTGTGCTGCTACCTAGTTCTCTTCCAGCTTTCCCTGGAAAGCATTGTGCCCAGCTTTATGCTCGGAGATGCAGAGATGACAGTGGTAGATGCAGCGGAGACTGGAAATACAGAGTGCAGCCGAGAGTTTCTGCTGCTTTGACGTGAGGCAAGGGGAAAGTGCAGCCCAGCAGAGGCTTTGACTTGTGGAGCCTTTTTCTTTGGCAGCAGCTGCTGCAAGCAGGCAAGGAAGCTGCGAGAGTGAAGAAGGGGACGGTCTGTCTATGGGAGAAGGGAGCTGCCGAGGCGCAGTGTGTTGTGCTCAGTTTCAAGGCTGCCTGGAGGAGGGGGGTGCTTGAAGAACGCCTTCTTTCTGGACGCCTCCTTCTGCCTGTGCTCCAGCTGCATGCACTCTGCAGCACGGCAGGTTTAGGAACCTGCTTCTGGCCAGCTTGTGTCCAGGAGTGCAAGGGCTGCGCCTTCCTTTCGGAAGCAGCCAGAGCCTTCTCAGCTGCAGCTGCGTGTGAAGCAGCTCTTGGCTGGACATTTGAAATTGGCTGCCCTCAGTGCATGAGCCCGGTGCCCAGCTGCTTGCTTCTTCGCCTTCTGTGCTCTGGGCAGAAGTGAAGCCCAGCCATGGCTTGGAGCTTTGCCGCTCTTCAGCGTGAACACTGCACGCAGCCACAGTGTGCTGTGCAGGGATTTTCATCAGCTCAACGTACAACAAGCATTTTCTTGCTGTTTCACCGAGTCCAAACTGTCCGTGTAGCTCTCGCTCAGCGAAAAGCGTTTGGAGAGAAACACTTGCTGCAGTAGCTTTTCGCTGGGCAAGACTTTCACCACAGCACCCCAATTCGGGCAAGGAGCAGGAGAACGGAAGAGCATCTTTTCGTCCTGCCACGTTCTTCTGGGCGACACGCCTATCCGCCTCTTGGCTCCCTGCAAGGCTGTAAGCACGGCAGCGGTACTTGGAAGTGAGAAGGCAGGTGCAGAGAGCACCGCGATCTGCCAGCGCTGTGCAGGCTGTAAAGGAAAGAGGGCTACCACTAGGATGTGCTGCAAATACACGTTCCCAGGCGTCGACGGTAAGCTCCGGGGAAGCTCGTTGAGCTACAAGTGTTCTCTGGGCGAGACTTAGCTGAGAAGCTTTCCGTTCAGATTCAGGCTACCACGCAGCCCGAATGTGCTGCTCCCTAGCGCTGAGAGAGAAAGTGCAGAGCCCAGGCGTGTTTGGGTAGAGGCATTTGGGTGGAGCATTTCTCTGGCGGCACCGTGCTCTCTGGGCGACAAGTAGACACCGCTTCGACTCCGGCACAATGAAGGCGCAGAGCACGGAGCTGCTATGCGCACGGCACAGGCTGCAAGAGGAAGCGTGGCTGCCTCTCGCTTGTGTGCGGATTCACGTTAGCACTTGAGAACAGAAAGTTCCACCTGCGGCTACTTGTGCTGCTACCTATTTCTCTTCCAGCTTTCCCTGGAAAGCATTGTGCCCAGCTTTATGCTCGGAGATGCAGAGATGACAGTGGTAGATGCAGCGGAGACTGGAAATACAGAGTGCAGCCGAGAGTTTCTGCTGCTTTGACGTGAGGCAAGGGGAAAGTGCAGCCCAGCAGAGGCTTTGACTTGTGGAGCCTTTTTCTTTGGCAGCAGCTGCTGCAAGCAGGCAAGGAAGCTGCGAGAGTGAAGAAGGGGACGGTCTGTCTATGGGAGAAGGGAGCTGCCGAGGCGCAGTGTGTTGTGCTCAGTTTCAAGGCTGCCTGGAGGAGGGGGGTGCTTGAAGAACGCCTTCTTTCTGGACGCCTCCTTCTGCCTGTGCTCCAGCTGCATGCACTCTGCAGCACGGCAGGTTTAGGAACCTGCTTCTGGCCAGCTTGTGTCCAGGAGTGCAAGGGCTGCGCCTTCCTTTCGGAAGCAGCCAGAGCCTTCTCAGCTGCAGCTGCGTGTGAAGCAGCTGTTGGCTGGACATTTGAAATTGGCTGCCCTCAGTGCATGAGCCCGGTGCCCAGCTGCTTGCTTCTTCGCCTTCTGTGCTCTGGGCAGAAGTGAAGCCCAGCCATGGCTTGGAGCTTTGCCGCTCTTCAGCGTGAACACTGCACGCAGCCACAGTGTGCTGTGCAGGGATTTTCATCAGCTCAACGTACAACAAGCATTTTCTTGCTGTTTCACCGAGTCCAAACTCTCCGTGTAGCTCTCGCTCAGCGAAAAGCGTTTGGAGAGAAACACTTGCTGCAGTAGCTTTTCGCTGGGCAAGACTTTCACCACAGCACCCCAATTCGGGCAAGGAGCAGGAGAACGGAAGAGCATCTTTTCGTCCTGCCACGTTCTTCTGGGCGACACGCCTATCCGCCTCTTGGCTCCCTGCAAGGCTGTAAGCACGGCTGCGGTACTTGGAAGTGAGAAGGCAGGTGCAGAGAGCACCGCGATCTGCCAGCGCTGTGCAGGCTGTAAAGGAAAGAGGGCTACCACTAGGATGTGCTGCAAATACACGTTCCCAGGCGTCGACGGTAAGCTCCGGGGAAGCTCGTTGAGCTACAAGTGTTCTCTGGGCGAGACTTAGCTGAGAAGCTTTCCGTTCAGATTCAGGCTACCACGCAGCCCGAATGTGCTGCTCCCTAGCGCTGAGAGAGAAAGTGCAGAGCCCAGGCGTGTTTGGGTAGAGGCATTTGGGTGGAGCATTTCTCTGGCGGCACCGTGCTCTCTGGGCGACAAGTAGACACCGCTTCCACTCCGGCACAATGAAGGCGCAGAGCACGGAGCTGCTATGCGCACGGCACAGGCTGCAAGAGGAAGCGTGGCTGCCTCTCGCTTGTGTGCGGATTCACGTTAGCACTTGCAAACAGAAAGTTCCACCTGCGGCTACTTGTGCTGCTACCTATTTCTCTTCCAGCTTTCCCTGGAAAGCATTGTGCCCAGCTTTATGCTCGGAGATGCAGAGATGACAGTGGTAGATGCAGCGGAGACTGGAAATACAGAGTGCAGCCGAGAGTTTCTGCTGCTTTGACGTGAGGCAAGGGGAAAGTGCAGCCCAGCAGAGGCTTTGACTTGTGGAGCCTTTTTCTTTGGCAGCAGCTGCTGCAAGCAGGCAAGGAAGCTGCGAGAGTGAAGAAGGGGACGGTCTGTCTATGGGAGAAGGGAGCTGCCGAGGCGCAGTGTGTTGTGCTCAGTTTCAAGGCTGCCTGGAGGAGGGGGGTGCTTGAAGAACGCCTTCTTTCTGGACGCCTCCTTCTGCCTGTGCTCCAGCTGCATGCACTCTGCAGCACGGCAGGTTTAGGAACCTGCTTCTGGCCAGCTTGTGTCCAGGAGTGCAAGGGCTGCGCCTTCCTTTCGGAAGCAGCCAGAGCCTTCTCAGCTGCAGCTGCGTGTGAAGCAGCTCTTGGCTGGACATTTGAAATTGGCTGCCCTCAGTGCATGAGCCCGGTGCCCAGCTGCTTGCTTCTTCGCCTTCTGTGCTCTGGGCAGAAGTGAAGCCCAGCCATGGCTTGGAGCTTTGCCGCTCTTCAGCGTGAACACTGCACGCAGCCACAGTGTGCTGTGCAGGGATTTTCATCAGCTCAACGTACAACAAGCATTTTCTTGCTGTTTCACCGAGTCCAAACTGTCCGTGTAGCTCTCGCTCAGCGAAAAGCGTTTGGAGAGAAACACTTGCTGCAGTAGCTTTTCGCTGGGCAAGACTTTCACCACAGCACCCCAATTCGGGCAAGGAGCAGGAGAACGGAAGAGCATCTTTTCGTCCTGCCACGTTCTTCTGGGCGACACGCCTATCCGCCTCTTGGCTCCCTGCAAGGCTGTAAGCACGGCAGCGGTACTTGGAAGTGAGAAGGCAGGTGCAGAGAGCACCGCGATCTGCCAGCGCTGTGCAGGCTGTAAAGGAAAGAGGGCTACCACTAGGATGTGCTGCAAATACACGTTCCCAGGCGTCGACGGTAAGCTCCGGGGAAGCTCGTTGAGCTACAAGTGTTCTCTGGGCGAGACTTAGCTGAGAAGCTTTCCGTTCAGATTCAGGCTACCACGCAGCCCGAATGTGCTGCTCCCTAGCGCTGAGAGAGAAAGTGCAGAGCCCAGGCGTGTTTGGGTAGAGGCATTTGGGTGGAGCATTTCTCTGGCGGCACCGTGCTCTCTGGGCGACAAGTAGACACCGCTTCGACTCCGGCACAATGAAGGCGCAGAGCACGGAGCTGCTATGCGCACGGCACAGGCTGCAAGAGGAAGCGTGGCTGCCTCTCGCTTGTGTGCGGATTCACGTTAGCACTTGAGAACAGAAAGTTCCACCTGCGGCTACTTGTGCTGCTACCTATTTCTCTTCCAGCTTTCCCTGGAAAGCATTGTGCCCAGCTTTATGCTCGGAGATGCAGAGATGACAGTGGTAGATGCAGCGGAGACTGGAAATACAGAGTGCAGCCGAGAGTTTCTGCTGCTTTGACGTGAGGCAAGGGGAAAGTGCAGCCCAGCAGAGGCTTTGACTTGTGGAGCCTTTTTCTTTGGCAGCAGCTGCTGCAAGCAGGCAAGGAAGCTGCGAGAGTGAAGAAGGGGACGGTCTGTCTATGGGAGAAGGGAGCTGCCGAGGCGCAGTGTGTTGTGCTCAGTTTCAAGGCTGCCTGGAGGAGGGGGGTGCTTGAAGAACGCCTTCTTTCTGGACGCCTCCTTCTGCCTGTGCTCCAGCTGCATGCACTCTGCAGCACGGCAGGTTTAGGAACCTGCTTCTGGCCAGCTTGTGTCCAGGAGTGCAAGGGCTGCGCCTTCCTTTCGGAAGCAGCCAGAGCCTTCTCAGCTGCAGCTGCGTGTGAAGCAGCTCTTGGCTGGACATTTGAAATTGGCTGCCCTCAGTGCATGAGCCCGGTGCCCAGCTGCTTGCTTCTTCGCCTTCTGTGCTCTGGGCAGAAGTGAAGCCCAGCCATGGCTTGGAGCTTTGCCGCTCTTCAGCGTGAACACTGCACGCAGCCACAGTGTGCTGTGCAGGGATTTTCATCAGCTCAACGTACAACAAGCATTTTCTTGCTGTTTCACCGAGTCCAAACTCTCCGTGTAGCTCTCGCTCAGCGAAAAGCGTTTGGAGAGAAACACTTGCTGCAGTAGCTTTTCGCTGGGCAAGACTTTCACCACAGCACCCCAATTCGGGCAAGGAGCAGGAGAACGGAAGAGCATCTTTTCGTCCTGCCACGTTCTTCTGGGCGACACGCCTATCCGCCTCTTGGCTCCCTGCAAGGCTGTAAGCACGGCTGCGGTACTTGGAAGTGAGAAGGCAGGTGCAGAGAGCACCGCGATCTGCCAGCGCTGTGCAGGCTGTAAAGGAAAGAGGGCTACCACTAGGATGTGCTGCAAATACACGTTCCCAGGCGTCGACGGTAAGCTCCGGGGAAGCTCGTTGAGCTACAAGTGTTCTCTGGGCGAGACTTAGCTGAGAAGCTTTCCGTTCAGATTCAGGCTACCACGCAGCCCGAATGTGCTGCTCCCTAGCGCTGAGAGAGAAAGTGCAGAGCCCAGGCGTGTTTGGGTAGAGGCATTTGGGTGGAGCATTTCTCTGGCGGCACCGTGCTCTCTGGGCGACAAGTAGACACCGCTTCCACTCCGGCACAATGAAGGCGCAGAGCACGGAGCTGCTATGCGCACGGCACAGGCTGCAAGAGGAAGCGTGGCTGCCTCTCGCTTGTGTGCGGATTCACGTTAGCACTTGCAAACAGAAAGTTCCACCTGCGGCTACTTGTGCTGCTACCTATTTCTCTTCCAGCTTTCCCTGGAAAGCATTGTGCCCAGCTTTATGCTCGGAGATGCAGAGATGACAGTGGTAGATGCAGCGGAGACTGGAAATACAGAGTGCAGCCGAGAGTTTCTGCTGCTTTGACGTGAGGCAAGGGGAAAGTGCAGCCCAGCAGAGGCTTTGACTTGTGGAGCCTTTTTCTTTGGCAGCAGCTGCTGCAAGCAGGCAAGGAAGCTGCGAGAGTGAAGAAGGGGACGGTCTGTCTATGGGAGAAGGGAGCTGCCGAGGCGCAGTGTGTTGTGCTCAGTTTCAAGGCTGCCTGGAGGAGGGGGGTGCTTGAAGAACGCCTTCTTTCTGGACGCCTCCTTCTGCCTGTGCTCCAGCTGCATGCACTCTGCAGCACGGCAGGTTTAGGAACCTGCTTCTGGCCAGCTTGTGTCCAGGAGTGCAAGGGCTGCGCCTTCCTTTCGGAAGCAGCCAGAGCCTTCTCAGCTGCAGCTGCGTGTGAAGCAGCTGTTGGCTGGACATTTGAAATTGGCTGCCCTCAGTGCATGAGCCCGGTGCCCAGCTGCTTGCTTCTTCGCCTTCTGTGCTCTGGGCAGAAGTGAAGCCCAGCCATGGCTTGGAGCTTTGCCGCTCTTCAGCGTGAACACTGCACGCAGCCACAGTGTGCTGTGCAGGGATTTTCATCAGCTCAACGTACAACAAGCATTTTCTTGCTGTTTCACCGAGTCCAAACTGTCCGTGTAGCTCTCGCTCAGCGAAAAGCGTTTGGAGAGAAACACTTGCTGCAGTAGCTTTTCGCTGGGCAAGACTTTCACCACAGCACCCCAATTCGGGCAAGGAGCAGGAGAACGGAAGAGCATCTTTTCGTCCTGCCACGTTCTTCTGGGCGACACGCCTATCCGCCTCTTGGCTCCCTGCAAGGCTGTAAGCACGGCAGCGGTACTTGGAAGTGAGAAGGCAGGTGCAGAGAGCACCGCGATCTGCCAGCGCTGTGCAGGCTGTAAAGGAAAGAGGGCTACCACTAGGATGTGCTGCAAATACAGGTTCCCAGGCGTCGACAGTAAGCTCCGGGGAAGCTCGTTGACCTTCAAGTGTTCTCTGGGCGAGACTTAGCTGAGAAGCTTTCCGTTCAGATTCAGGCTACCACGCAGCCCGAATGTGCTGCTCCCTAGCGCTGAGAGAGAAAGTGCAGAGCCCAGGCGTGTTTGGGTAGAGGCATTTGGGTGGAGCATTTCTCTGGCGGCACCGTGCTCTCTGGGCGACAAGTAGACACCGCTTCGACTCCGGCACAATGAAGGCGCAGAGCACGGAGCTGCGATGCGCACGGCACAGGCTGCAAGAGGAAGCGTGGCTGCCTCTCGCTTGTGTGCGGATTCACGTTAGCACTTGAGAACAGAAAGTTCCACCTGCGGCTACTTGTGCTGCTACCTAGTTCTCTTCCAGCTTTCCCTGGAAAGCATTGTGCCCAGCTTTATGCTCGGAGATGCAGAGATGACAGTGGTAGATGCAGCGGAGACTGGAAATACAGAGTGCAGCCGAGAGTTTCTGCTGCTTTGACGTGAGGCAAGGGGAAAGTGCAGCCCAGCAGAGGCTTTGACTTGTGGAGCCTTTTTCTTTGGCAGCAGCTGCTGCAAGCAGGCAAGGAAGCTGCGAGAGTGAAGAAGGGGACGGTCTGTCTATGGGAGAAGGGAGCTGCCGAGGCGCAGTGTGTTGTGCTCAGTTTCAAGGCTGCCTGGAGGAGGGGGGTGCTTGAAGAACGCCTTCTTTCTGGACGCCTCCTTCTGCCTGTGCTCCAGCTGCATGCACTCTGCAGCACGGCAGGTTTAGGAACCTGCTTCTGGCCAGCTTGTGTCCACGAGTGCAAGGGCTGCGCCTTCCTTTCGGAAGCAGCCAGAGCCTTCTCAGCTGCAGCTGCGTGTGAAGCAGCTCTTGGCTGGACATTTGAAATTGGCTGCCCTCAGTGCATGAGCCCGGTGCCCAGCTGCTTGCTTCTTCGCCTTCTGTGCTCTAGGCAGAAGTGAAGCCCAGCCATGGCTTGGAGCTTTGCCGCTCTTCAGCGTGAACACTGCATGCAGCCACAGTGTGCTGTGCAGGGATTTTCATCAGCTCAACGTACAACAAGCATTTTCTTGCTGTTTCACCGAGTCCAAACTGTCCGTGTAGCTCTCGCTCAGCGAAAAGCGTTTGGAGAGAAACACTTGCTGCAGTAGCTTTTCGCTGGGCAAGACTTTCACCACAGCACCCCAATTCGGGCAAGGAGCAGGAGAACGGAAGAGCATCTTTTCGTCCTGCCACGTTCTTCTGGGCGACACGCCTATCCGCCTCTTGGCTCCCTGCAAGGCTGTAAGCACGGCTGCGGTACTTGGAAGTGAGAAGGCAGGTGCAGAGAGCACCGCGATCTGCCAGCGCTGTGCAGGCTGTAAAGGAAAGAGGGCTACCACTAGGATGTGCTGCAAATACAGGTTCCCAGGCGTCGACAGTAAGCTCCGGGGAAGCTCGTTGAGCTACAAGTGTTCTCTGGGCGAGACTTAGCTGAGAAGCTTTCCGTTCAGATTCAGGCTACCACGCAGCCCGAATGTGCTGCTCCCTAGCGCTGAGAGAGAAAGTGCAGAGCCCAGGCGTGTTTGGGTAGAGGCATTTGGGTGGAGCATTTCTCTGGCGGCACCGTGCTCTCTGGGCGACAAGTAGACACCGCTTCCACTCCGGCACAATGAAGGCGCAGAGCACGGAGCTGCTATGCGCACGGCACAGGCTGCAAGAGGAAGCGTGGCTGCCTCTCGCTTGTGTGCGGATTCACGTTAGCACTTGAGAACAGAAAGTTCCACCTGCGGCTACTTGTGCTGCTACCTATTTCTCTTCCAGCTTTCCCTGGAAAGCATTGTGCCCAGCTTTATGCTCGGAGATGCAGAGATGACAGTGGTAGATGCAGCGGAGACTGGAAATACAGAGTGCAGCCGAGAGTTTCTGCTGCTTTGACGTGAGGCAAGGGGAAAGTGCAGCCCAGCAGAGGCTTTGACTTGTGGAGCCTTTTTCTTTGGCAGCAGCTGCTGCAAGCAGGCAAGGAAGCTGCGAGAGTGAAGAAGGGGACGGTCTGTCTATGGGAGAAGGGAGCTGCCGAGGCGCAGTGTGTTGTGCTCAGTTTCAAGGCTGCCTGGAGGAGGGGGGTGCTTGAAGAACGCCTTCTTTCTGGACGCCTCCTTCTGCCTGTGCTCCAGCTGCATGCACTCTGCAGCACGGCAGGTTTAGGAACCTGCTTCTGGCCAGCTTGTGTCCAGGAGTGCAAGGGCTGCGCCTTCCTTTCGGAAGCAGCCAGAGCCTTCTCAGCTGCAGCTGCGTGTGAAGCAGCTGTTGGCTGGACATTTGAAATTGGCTGCCCTCAGTGCATGAGCCCGGTGCCCAGCTGCTTGCTTCTTCGCCTTCTGTGCTCTGGGCAGAAGTGAAGCCCAGCCATGGCTTGGAGCTTTGCCGCTCTTCAGCGTGAACACTGCACGCAGCCACAGTGTGCTGTGCAGGGATTTTCATCAGCTCAACGTACAACAAGCATTTTCTTGCTGTTTCACCGAGTCCAAACTGTCCGTGTAGCTCTCGCTCAGCGAAAAGCGTTTGGAGAGAAACGCTGCAGTAGCTTTTCGCTGGGCAAGACTTTCACCACAGCACCCCAATTCGGGCAAGGAGCAGGAGAACGGAAGAGCATCTTTTCGTCCTGCCACGTTCTTCTGGGCGACACGCCTATCCGCCTCTTGGCTCCCTGCAAGGCTGTAAGCACGGCAGCGGTACTTGGAAGTGAGAAGGCAGGTGCAGAGAGCACCGCGATCTGCCAGCGCTGTGCAGGCTGTAAAGGAAAGAGGGCTACCACTAGGATGTGCTGCAAATACACGTTCCCAGGCGTCGACGGTAAGCTCCGGGGAAGCTCGTTGAGCTACAAGTGTTCTCTGGGCGAGACTTAGCTGAGAAGCTTTCCGTTCAGATTCAGGCTACCACGCAGCCCGAATGTGCTGCTCCCTAGCGCTGAGAGAGAAAGTGCAGAGCCCAGGCGTGTTTGGGTAGAGGCATTTGGGTGGAGCATTTCTCTGGCGGCACCGTGCTCTCTGGGCGACAAGTAGACACCGCTTCGACTCCGGCACAATGAAGGCGCAGAGCACGGAGCTGCTATGCGCACGGCACAGGCTGCAAGAGGAAGCGTGGCTGCCTCTCGCTTGTGTGCGGATTCACGTTAGCACTTGAGAACAGAAAGTTCCACCTGCGGCTACTTGTGCTGCTACCTATTTCTCTTCCAGCTTTCCCTGGAAAGCATTGTGCCCAGCTTTATGCTCGGAGATGCAGAGATGACAGTGGTAGATGCAGCGGAGACTGGAAATACAGAGTGCAGCCGAGAGTTTCTGCTGCTTTGACGTGAGGCAAGGGGAAAGTGCAGCCCAGCAGAGGCTTTGACTTGTGGAGCCTTTTTCTTTGGCAGCAGCTGCTGCAAGCAGGCAAGGAAGCTGCGAGAGTGAAGAAGGGGACGGTCTGTCTATGGGAGAAGGGAGCTGCCGAGGCGCAGTGTGTTGTGCTCAGTTTCAAGGCTGCCTGGAGGAGGGGGGTGCTTGAAGAACGCCTTCTTTCTGGACGCCTCCTTCTGCCTGTGCTCCAGCTGCATGCACTCTGCAGCACGGCAGGTTTAGGAACCTGCTTCTGGCCAGCTTGTGTCCAGGAGTGCAAGGGCTGCGCCTTCCTTTCGGAAGCAGCCAGAGCCTTCTCAGCTGCAGCTGCGTGTGAAGCAGCTGTTGGCTGGACATTTGAAATTGGCTGCCCTCAGTGCATGAGCCCGGTGCCCAGCTGCTTGCTTCTTCGCCTTCTGTGCTCTGGGCAGAAGTGAAGCCCAGCCATGGCTTGGAGCTTTGCCGCTCTTCAGCGTGAACACTGCACGCAGCCACAGTGTGCTGTGCAGGGATTTTCATCAGCTCAACGTACAACAAGCATTTTCTTGCTGTTTCACCGAGTCCAAACTCTCCGTGTAGCTCTCGCTCAGCGAAAAGCGTTTGGAGAGAAACACTTGCTGCAGTAGCTTTTCGCTGGGCAAGACTTTCACCACAGCACCCCAATTCGGGCAAGGAGCAGGAGAACGGAAGAGCATCTTTTCGTCCTGCCACGTTCTTCTGGGCGACACGCCTATCCGCCTCTTGGCTCCCTGCAAGGCTGTAAGCACGGCTGCGGTACTTGGAAGTGAGAAGGCAGGTGCAGAGAGCACCGCGATCTGCCAGCGCTGTGCAGGCTGTAAAGGAAAGAGGGCTACCACTAGGATGTGCTGCAAATACACGTTCCCAGGCGTCGACGGTAAGCTCCGGGGAAGCTCGTTGAGCTACAAGTGTTCTCTGGGCGAGACTTAGCTGAGAAGCTTTCCGTTCAGATTCAGGCTACCACGCAGCCCGAATGTGCTGCTCCCTAGCGCTGAGAGAGAAAGTGCAGAGCCCAGGCGTGTTTGGGTAGAGGCATTTGGGTGGAGCATTTCTCTGGCGGCACCGTGCTCTCTGGGCGACAAGTAGACACCGCTTCCACTCCGGCACAATGAAGGCGCAGAGCACGGAGCTGCTATGCGCACGGCACAGGCTGCAAGAGGAAGCGTGGCTGCCTCTCGCTTGTGTGCGGATTCACGTTAGCACTTGCAAACAGAAAGTTCCACCTGCGGCTACTTGTGCTGCTACCTATTTCTCTTCCAGCTTTCCCTGGAAAGCATTGTGCCCAGCTTTATGCTCGGAGATGCAGAGATGACAGTGGTAGATGCAGCGGAGACTGGAAATACAGAGTGCAGCCGAGAGTTTCTGCTGCTTTGACGTGAGGCAAGGGGAAAGTGCAGCCCAGCAGAGGCTTTGACTTGTGGAGCCTTTTTCTTTGGCAGCAGCTGCTGCAAGCAGGCAAGGAAGCTGCGAGAGTGAAGAAGGGGACGGTCTGTCTATGGGAGAAGGGAGCTGCCGAGGCGCAGTGTGTTGTGCTCAGTTTCAAGGCTGCCTGGAGGAGGGGGGTGCTTGAAGAACGCCTTCTTTCTGGACGCCTCCTTCTGCCTGTGCTCCAGCTGCATGCACTCTGCAGCACGGCAGGTTTAGGAACCTGCTTCTGGCCAGCTTGTGTCCAGGAGTGCAAGGGCTGCGCCTTCCTTTCGGAAGCAGCCAGAGCCTTCTCAGCTGCAGCTGCGTGTGAAGCAGCTGTTGGCTGGACATTTGAAATTGGCTGCCCTCAGTGCATGAGCCCGGTGCCCAGCTGCTTGCTTCTTCGCCTTCTGTGCTCTGGGCAGAAGTGAAGCCCAGCCATGGCTTGGAGCTTTGCCGCTCTTCAGCGTGAACACTGCACGCAGCCACAGTGTGCTGTGCAGGGATTTTCATCAGCTCAACGTACAACAAGCATTTTCTTGCTGTTTCACCGAGTCCAAACTCTCCGTGTAGCTCTCGCTCAGCGAAAAGCGTTTGGAGAGAAACACTTGCTGCAGTAGCTTTTCGCTGGGCAAGACTTTCACCACAGCACCCCAATTCGGGCAAGGAGCAGGAGAACGGAAGAGCATCTTTTCGTCCTGCCACGTTCTTCTGGGCGACACGCCTATCCGCCTCTTGGCTCCCTGCAAGGCTGTAAGCACGGCAGCGGTACTTGGAAGTGAGAAGGCAGGTGCAGAGAGCACCGCGATCTGCCAGCGCTGTGCAGGCTGTAAAGGAAAGAGGGCTACCACTAGGATGTGCTGCAAATACAGGTTCCCAGGCGTCGACGGTAAGCTCCGGGGAAGCTCGTTGAGCTACAAGTGTTCTCTGGGCGAGACTTAGCTGAGAAGCTTTCCGTTCAGATTCAGGCTACCACGCAGCCCGAATGTGCTGCTCCCTAGCGCTGAGAGAGAAAGTGCAGAGCCCAGGCGTGTTTGGGTAGAGGCATTTGGGTGGAGCATTTCTCTGGCGGCACCGTGCTCTCTGGGCGACAAGTAGACACCGCTTCCACTCCGGCACAATGAAGGCGCAGAGCACGGAGCTGCTATGCGCACGGCACAGGCTGCAAGAGGAAGCGTGGCTGCCTCTCGCTTGTGTGCGGATTCACGTTAGCACTTGCAAACAGAAAGTTCCACCTGCGGCTACTTGTGCTGCTACCTATTTCTCTTCCAGCTTTCCCTGGAAAGCATTGTGCCCAGCTTTATGCTCGGAGATGCAGAGATGACAGTGGTAGATGCAGCGGAGACTGGAAATACAGAGTGCAGCCGAGAGTTTCTGCTGCTTTGACGTGAGGCAAGGGGAAAGTGCAGCCCAGCAGAGGCTTTGACTTGTGGAGCCTTTTTCTTTGGCAGCAGCTGCTGCAAGCAGGCAAGGAAGCTGCGAGAGTGAAGAAGGGGACGGTCTGTCTATGGGAGGAGCTGCCGAGGCGCAGTGTGTTGTGCTCAGTTTCAAGGCTGCCTGGAGGAGGGGGGTGCTTGAAGAACGCCTTCTTTCTGGACGCCTCCTTCTGCCTGTGCTCCAGCTGCATGCACTCTGCAGCACGGCAGGTTTAGGAACCTGCTTCTGGCCAGCTTGTGTCCAGGAGTGCAAGGGCTGCGCCTTCCTTTCGGAAGCAGCCAGAGCCTTCTCAGCTGCAGCTGCGTGTGAAGCAGCTGTTGGCTGGACATTTGAAATTGGCTGCCCTCAGTGCATGAGCCCGGTGCCCAGCTGCTTGCTTCTTCGCCTTCTGTGCTCTGGGCAGAAGTGAAGCCCAGCCATGGCTTGGAGCTTTGCCGCTCTTCAGCGTGAACACTGCACGCAGCCACAGTGTGCTGTGCAGGGATTTTCATCAGCTCAACGTACAACAAGCATTTTCTTGCTGTTTCACCGAGTCCAAACTCTCCGTGTAGCTCTCGCTCAGCGAAAAGCGTTTGGAGAGAAACACTTGCTGCAGTAGCTTTTCGCTGGGCAAGACTTTCACCACAGCACCCCAATTCGGGCAAGGAGCAGGAGAACGGAAGAGCATCTTTTCGTCCTGCCACGTTCTTCTGGGCGACACGCCTATCCGCCTCTTGGCTCCCTGCAAGGCTGTAAGCACGGCTGCGGTACTTGGAAGTGAGAAGGCAGGTGCAGAGAGCACCGCGATCTGCCAGCGCTGTGCAGGCTGTAAAGGAAAGAGGGCTACCACTAGGATGTGCTGCAAATACACGTTCCCAGGCGTCGACGGTAAGCTCCGGGGAAGCTCGTTGAGCTACAAGTGTTCTCTGGGCGAGACTTAGCTGAGAAGCTTTCCGTTCAGATTCAGGCTACCACGCAGCCCGAATGTGCTGCTCCCTAGCGCTGAGAGAGAAAGTGCAGAGCCCAGGCGTGTTTGGGTAGAGGCATTTGGGTGGAGCATTTCTCTGGCGGCACCGTGCTCTCTGGGCGACAAGTAGACACCGCTTCCACTCCGGCACAATGAAGGCGCAGAGCACGGAGCTGCTATGCGCACGGCACAGGCTGCAAGAGGAAGCGTGGCTGCCTCTCGCTTGTGTGCGGATTCACGTTAGCACTTGCAAACAGAAAGTTCCACCTGCGGCTACTTGTGCTGCTACCTATTTCTCTTCCAGCTTTCCCTGGAAAGCATTGTGCCCAGCTTTATGCTCGGAGATGCAGAGATGACAGTGGTAGATGCAGCGGAGACTGGAAATACAGAGTGCAGCCGAGAGTTTCTGCTGCTTTGACGTGAGGCAAGGGGAAAGTGCAGCCCAGCAGAGGCTTTGACTTGTGGAGCCTTTTTCTTTGGCAGCAGCTGCTGCAAGCAGGCAAGGAAGCTGCGAGAGTGAAGAAGGGGACGGTCTGTCTATGGGAGAAGGGAGCTGCCGAGGCGCAGTGTGTTGTGCTCAGTTTCAAGGCTGCCTGGAGGAGGGGGGTGCTTGAAGAACGCCTTCTTTCTGGACGCCTCCTTCTGCCTGTGCTCCAGCTGCATGCACTCTGCAGCACGGCAGGTTTAGGAACCTGCTTCTGGCCAGCTTGTGTCCAGGAGTGCAAGGGCTGCGCCTTCCTTTCGGAAGCAGCCAGAGCCTTCTCAGCTGCAGCTGCGTGTGAAGCAGCTGTTGGCTGGACATTTGAAATTGGCTGCCCTCAGTGCATGAGCCCGGTGCCCAGCTGCTTGCTTCTTCGCCTTCTGTGCTCTGGGCAGAAGTGAAGCCCAGCCATGGCTTGGAGCTTTGCCGCTCTTCAGCGTGAACACTGCACGCAGCCACAGTGTGCTGTGCAGGGATTTTCATCAGCTCAACGTACAACAAGCATTTTCTTGCTGTTTCACCGAGTCCAAACTGTCCGTGTAGCTCTCGCTCAGCGAAAAGCGTTTGGAGAGAAACACTTGCTGCAGTAGCTTTTCGCTGGGCAAGACTTTCACCACAGCACCCCAATTCGGGCAAGGAGCAGGAGAACGGAAGAGCATCTTTTCGTCCTGCCACGTTCTTCTGGGCGACACGCCTATCCGCCTCTTGGCTCCCTGCAAGGCTGTAAGCACGGCAGCGGTACTTGGAAGTGAGAAGGCAGGTGCAGAGAGCACCGCGATCTGCCAGCGCTGTGCAGGCTGTAAAGGAAAGAGGGCTACCACTAGGATGTGCTGCAAATACACGTTCCCAGGCGTCGACGGTAAGCTCCGGGGAAGCTCGTTGAGCTACAAGTGTTCTCTGGGCGAGACTTAGCTGAGAAGCTTTCCGTTCAGATTCAGGCTACCACGCAGCCCGAATGTGCTGCTCCCTAGCGCTGAGAGAGAAAGTGCAGAGCCCAGGCGTGTTTGGGTAGAGGCATTTGGGTGGAGCATTTCTCTGGCGGCACCGTGCTCTCTGGGCGACAAGTAGACACCGCTTCGACTCCGGCACAATGAAGGCGCAGAGCACGGAGCTGCTATGCGCACGGCACAGGCTGCAAGAGAAAGCGTGGCTGCCTCTCGCTTGTGTGCGGATTCACGTTAGCACTTGAGAACAGAAAGTTCCACCTGCGGCTACTTGTGCTGCTACCTATTTCTCTTCCAGCTTTCCCTGGAAAGCATTGTGCCCAGCTTTATGCTCGGAGATGCAGAGATGACAGTGGTAGATGCAGCGGAGACTGGAAATACAGAGTGCAGCCGAGAGTTTCTGCTGCTTTGACGTGAGGCAAGGGGAAAGTGCAGCCCAGCAGAGGCTTTGACTTGTGGAGCCTTTTTCTTTGGCAGCAGCTGCTGCAAGCAGGCAAGGAAGCTGCGAGAGTGAAGAAGGGGACGGTCTGTCTATGGGAGAAGGGAGCTGCCGAGGCGCAGTGTGTTGTGCTCAGTTTCAAGGCTGCCTGGAGGAGGGGGGTGCTTGAAGAACGCCTTCTTTCTGGACGCCTCCTTCTGCCTGTGCTCCAGCTGCATGCACTCTGCAGCACGGCAGGTTTAGGAACCTGCTTCTGGCCAGCTTGTGTCCAGGAGTGCAAGGGCTGCGCCTTCCTTTCGGAAGCAGCCAGAGCCTTCTCAGCTGCAGCTGCGTGTGAAGCAGCTGTTGGCTGGACATTTGAAATTGGCTGCCCTCAGTGCATGAGCCCGGTGCCCAGCTGCTTGCTTCTTCGCCTTCTGTGCTCTGGGCAGAAGTGAAGCCCAGCCATGGCTTGGAGCTTTGCCGCTCTTCAGCGTGAACACTGCACGCAGCCACAGTGTGCTGTGCAGGGATTTTCATCAGCTCAACGTACAACAAGCATTTTCTTGCTGTTTCACCGAGTCCAAACTGTCCGTGTAGCTCTCGCTCAGCGAAAAGCGTTTGGAGAGAAACACTTGCTGCAGTAGCTTTTCGCTGGGCAAGACTTTCACCACAGCACCCCAATTCGGGCAAGGAGCAGGAGAACGGAAGAGCATCTTTTCGTCCTGCCACGTTCTTCTGGGCGACACGCCTATCCGCCTCTTGGCTCCCTGCAAGGCTGTAAGCACGGCTGCGGTACTTGGAAGTGAGAAGGCAGGTGCAGAGAGCACCGCGATCTGCCAGCGCTGTGCAGGCTGTAAAGGAAAGAGGGCTACCACTAGGATGTGCTGCAAATACAGGTTCCCAGGCGTCGACAGTAAGCTCCGGGGAAGCTCGTTGACCTTCAAGTGTTCTCTGGGCGAGACTTAGCTGAGAAGCTTTCCGTTCAGATTCAGGCTACCACGCAGCCCGAATGTGCTGCTCCCTAGCGCTGAGAGAGAAAGTGCAGAGCCCAGGCGTGTTTGGGTAGAGGCATTTGGGTGGAGCATTTCTCTGGCGGCACCGTGCTCTCTGGGCGACAAGTAGACACCGCTTCGACTCCGGCACAATGAAGGCGCAGAGCACGGAGCTGCGATGCGCACGGCACAGGCTGCAAGAGGAAGCGTGGCTGCCTCTCGCTTGTGTGCGGATTCACGTTAGCACTTGAGAACAGAAAGTTCCACCTGCGGCTACTTGTGCTGCTACCTAGTTCTCTTCCAGCTTTCCCTGGAAAGCATTGTGCCCAGCTTTATGCTCGGAGATGCAGAGATGACAGTGGTAGATGCAGCGGAGACTGGAAATACAGAGTGCAGCCGAGAGTTTCTGCTGCTTTGACGTGAGGCAAGGGGAAAGTGCAGCCCAGCAGAGGCTTTGACTTGTGGAGCCTTTTTCTTTGGCAGCAGCTGCTGCAAGCAGGCAAGGAAGCTGCGAGAGTGAAGAAGGGGACGGTCTGTCTATGGGAGAAGGGAGCTGCCGAGGCGCAGTGTGTTGTGCTCAGTTTCAAGGCTGCCTGGAGGAGGGGGGTGCTTGAAGAACGCCTTCTTTCTGGACGCCTCCTTCTGCCTGTGCTCCAGCTGCATGCACTCTGCAGCACGGCAGGTTTAGGAACCTGCTTCTGGCCAGCTTGTGTCCAGGAGTGCAAGGGCTGCGCCTTCCTTTCGGAAGCAGCCAGAGCCTTCTCAGCTGCAGCTGCGTGTGAAGCAGCTGTTGGCTGGACATTTGAAATTGGCTGCCCTCAGTGCATGAGCCCGGTGCCCAGCTGCTTGCTTCTTCGCCTTCTGTGCTCTGGGCAGAAGTGAAGCCCAGCCATGGCTTGGAGCTTTGCCGCTCTTCAGCGTGAACACTGCACGCAGCCACAGTGTGCTGTGCAGGGATTTTCATCAGCTCAACGTACAACAAGCATTTTCTTGCTGTTTCACCGAGTCCAAACTCTCCGTGTAGCTCTCGCTCAGCGAAAAGCGTTTGGAGAGAAACACTTGCTGCAGTAGCTTTTCGCTGGGCAAGACTTTCACCACAGCACCCCAATTCGGGCAAGGAGCAGGAGAACGGAAGAGCATCTTTTCGTCCTGCCACGTTCTTCTGGGCGACACGCCTATCCGCCTCTTGGCTCCCTGCAAGGCTGTAAGCACGGCTGCGGTACTTGGAAGTGAGAAGGCAGGTGCAGAGAGCACCGCGATCTGCCAGCGCTGTGCAGGCTGTAAAGGAAAGAGGGCTACCACTAGGATGTGCTGCAAATACACGTTCCCAGGCGTCGACGGTAAGCTCCGGGGAAGCTCGTTGAGCTACAAGTGTTCTCTGGGCGAGACTTAGCTGAGAAGCTTTCCGTTCAGATTCAGGCTACCACGCAGCCCGAATGTGCTGCTCCCTAGCGCTGAGAGAGAAAGTGCAGAGCCCAGGCGTGTTTGGGTAGAGGCATTTGGGTGGAGCATTTCTCTGGCGGCACCGTGCTCTCTGGGCGACAAGTAGACACCGCTTCCACTCCGGCACAATGAAGGCGCAGAGCACGGAGCTGCTATGCGCACGGCACAGGCTGCAAGAGGAAGCGTGGCTGCCTCTCGCTTGTGTGCGGATTCACGTTAGCACTTGCAAACAGAAAGTTCCACCTGCGGCTACTTGTGCTGCTACCTATTTCTCTTCCAGCTTTCCCTGGAAAGCATTGTGCCCAGCTTTATGCTCGGAGATGCAGAGATGACAGTGGTAGATGCAGCGGAGACTGGAAATACAGAGTGCAGCCGAGAGTTTCTGCTGCTTTGACGTGAGGCAAGGGGAAAGTGCAGCCCAGCAGAGGCTTTGACTTGTGGAGCCTTTTTCTTTGGCAGCAGCTGCTGCAAGCAGGCAAGGAAGCTGCGAGAGTGAAGAAGGGGACGGTCTGTCTATGGGAGAAGGGAGCTGCCGAGGCGCAGTGTGTTGTGCTCAGTTTCAAGGCTGCCTGGAGGAGGGGGGTGCTTGAAGAACGCCTTCTTTCTGGACGCCTCCTTCTGCCTGTGCTCCAGCTGCATGCACTCTGCAGCACGGCAGGTTTAGGAACCTGCTTCTGGCCAGCTTGTGTCCAGGAGTGCAAGGGCTGCGCCTTCCTTTCGGAAGCAGCCAGAGCCTTCTCAGCTGCAGCTGCGTGTGAAGCAGCTGTTGGCTGGACATTTGAAATTGGCTGCCCTCAGTGCATGAGCCCGGTGCCCAGCTGCTTGCTTCTTCGCCTTCTGTGCTCTGGGCAGAAGTGAAGCCCAGCCATGGCTTGGAGCTTTGCCGCTCTTCAGCGTGAACACTGCACGCAGCCACAGTGTGCTGTGCAGGGATTTTCATCAGCTCAACGTACAACAAGCATTTTCTTGCTGTTTCACCGAGTCCAAACTGTCCGTGTAGCTCTCGCTCAGCGAAAAGCGTTTGGAGAGAAACACTTGCTGCAGTAGCTTTTCGCTGGGCAAGACTTTCACCACAGCACCCCAATTCGGGCAAGGAGCAGGAGAACGGAAGAGCATCTTTTCGTCCTGCCACGTTCTTCTGGGCGACACGCCTATCCGCCTCTTGGCTCCCTGCAAGGCTGTAAGCACGGCAGCGGTACTTGGAAGTGAGAAGGCAGGTGCAGAGAGCACCGCGATCTGCCAGCGCTGTGCAGGCTGTAAAGGAAAGAGGGCTACCACTAGGATGTGCTGCAAATACACGTTCCCAGGCGTCGACGGTAAGCTCCGGGGAAGCTCGTTGAGCTACAAGTGTTCTCTGGGCGAGACTTAGCTGAGAAGCTTTCCGTTCAGATTCAGGCTACCACGCAGCCCGAATGTGCTGCTCCCTAGCGCTGAGAGAGAAAGTGCAGAGCCCAGGCGTGTTTGGGTAGAGGCATTTGGGTGGAGCATTTCTCTGGCGGCACCGTGCTCTCTGGGCGACAAGTAGACACCGCTTCGACTCCGGCACAATGAAGGCGCAGAGCACGGAGCTGCTATGCGCACGGCACAGGCTGCAAGAGAAAGCGTGGCTGCCTCTCGCTTGTGTGCGGATTCACGTTAGCACTTGAGAACAGAAAGTTCCACCTGCGGCTACTTGTGCTGCTACCTATTTCTCTTCCAGCTTTCCCTGGAAAGCATTGTGCCCAGCTTTATGCTCGGAGATGCAGAGATGACAGTGGTAGATGCAGCGGAGACTGGAAATACAGAGTGCAGCCGAGAGTTTCTGCTGCTTTGACGTGAGGCAAGGGGAAAGTGCAGCCCAGCAGAGGCTTTGACTTGTGGAGCCTTTTTCTTTGGCAGCAGCTGCTGCAAGCAGGCAAGGAAGCTGCGAGAGTGAAGAAGGGGACGGTCTGTCTATGGGAGAAGGGAGCTGCCGAGGCGCAGTGTGTTGTGCTCAGTTTCAAGGCTGCCTGGAGGAGGGGGGTGCTTGAAGAACGCCTTCTTTCTGGACGCCTCCTTCTGCCTGTGCTCCAGCTGCATGCACTCTGCAGCACGGCAGGTTTAGGAACCTGCTTCTGGCCAGCTTGTGTCCAGGAGTGCAAGGGCTGCGCCTTCCTTTCGGAAGCAGCCAGAGCCTTCTCAGCTGCAGCTGCGTGTGAAGCAGCTGTTGGCTGGACATTTGAAATTGGCTGCCCTCAGTGCATGAGCCCGGTGCCCAGCTGCTTGCTTCTTCGCCTTCTGTGCTCTGGGCAGAAGTGAAGCCCAGCCATGGCTTGGAGCTTTGCCGCTCTTCAGCGTGAACACTGCACGCAGCCACAGTGTGCTGTGCAGGGATTTTCATCAGCTCAACGTACAACAAGCATTTTCTTGCTGTTTCACCGAGTCCAAACTGTCCGTGTAGCTCTCGCTCAGCGAAAAGCGTTTGGAGAGAAACACTTGCTGCAGTAGCTTTTCGCTGGGCAAGACTTTCACCACAGCACCCCAATTCGGGCAAGGAGCAGGAGAACGGAAGAGCATCTTTTCGTCCTGCCACGTTCTTCTGGGCGACACGCCTATCCGCCTCTTGGCTCCCTGCAAGGCTGTAAGCACGGCTGCGGTACTTGGAAGTGAGAAGGCAGGTGCAGAGAGCACCGCGATCTGCCAGCGCTGTGCAGGCTGTAAAGGAAAGAGGGCTACCACTAGGATGTGCTGCAAATACAGGTTCCCAGGCGTCGACAGTAAGCTCCGGGGAAGCTCGTTGACCTTCAAGTGTTCTCTGGGCGAGACTTAGCTGAGAAGCTTTCCGTTCAGATTCAGGCTACCACGCAGCCCGAATGTGCTGCTCCCTAGCGCTGAGAGAGAAAGTGCAGAGCCCAGGCGTGTTTGGGTAGAGGCATTTGGGTGGAGCATTTCTCTGGCGGCACCGTGCTCTCTGGGCGACAAGTAGACACCGCTTCGACTCCGGCACAATGAAGGCGCAGAGCACGGAGCTGCGATGCGCACGGCACAGGCTGCAAGAGGAAGCGTGGCTGCCTCTCGCTTGTGTGCGGATTCACGTTAGCACTTGAGAACAGAAAGTTCCACCTGCGGCTACTTGTGCTGCTACCTAGTTCTCTTCCAGCTTTCCCTGGAAAGCATTGTGCCCAGCTTTATGCTCGGAGATGCAGAGATGACAGTGGTAGATGCAGCGGAGACTGGAAATACAGAGTGCAGCCGAGAGTTTCTGCTGCTTTGACGTGAGGCAAGGGGAAAGTGCAGCCCAGCAGAGGCTTTGACTTGTGGAGCCTTTTTCTTTGGCAGCAGCTGCTGCAAGCAGGCAAGGAAGCTGCGAGAGTGAAGAAGGGGACGGTCTGTCTATGGGAGAAGGGAGCTGCCGAGGCGCAGTGTGTTGTGCTCAGTTTCAAGGCTGCCTGGAGGAGGGGGGTGCTTGAAGAACGCCTTCTTTCTGGACGCCTCCTTCTGCCTGTGCTCCAGCTGCATGCACTCTGCAGCACGGCAGGTTTAGGAACCTGCTTCTGGCCAGCTTGTGTCCAGGAGTGCAAGGGCTGCGCCTTCCTTTCGGAAGCAGCCAGAGCCTTCTCAGCTGCAGCTGCGTGTGAAGCAGCTCTTGGCTGGACATTTGAAATTGGCTGCCCTCAGTGCATGAGCCCGGTGCCCAGCTGCTTGCTTCTTCGCCTTCTGTGCTCTAGGCAGAAGTGAAGCCCAGCCATGGCTTGGAGCTTTGCCGCTCTTCAGCGTGAACACTGCATGCAGCCACAGTGTGCTGTGCAGGGATTTTCATCAGCTCAACGTACAACAAGCATTTTCTTGCTGTTTCACCGAGTCCAAACTGTCCGTGTAGCTCTCGCTCAGCGAAAAGCGTTTGGAGAGAAACACTTGCTGCAGTAGCTTTTCGCTGGGCAAGACTTTCACCACAGCACCCCAATTCGGGCAAGGAGCAGGAGAACGGAAGAGCATCTTTTCGTCCTGCCACGTTCTTCTGGGCGACACGCCTATCCGCCTCTTGGCTCCCTGCAAGGCTGTAAGCACGGCTGCGGTACTTGGAAGTGAGAAGGCAGGTGCAGAGAGCACCGCGATCTGCCAGCGCTGTGCAGGCTGTAAAGGAAAGAGGGCTACCACTAGGATGTGCTGCAAATACAGGTTCCCAGGCGTCGACAGTAAGCTCCGGGGAAGCTCGTTGAGCTACAAGTGTTCTCTGGGCGAGACTTAGCTGAGAAGCTTTCCGTTCAGATTCAGGCTACCACGCAGCCCGAATGTGCTGCTCCCTAGCGCTGAGAGAGAAAGTGCAGAGCCCAGGCGTGTTTGGGTAGAGGCATTTGGGTGGAGCATTTCTCTGGCGGCACCGTGCTCTCTGGGCGACAAGTAGACACCGCTTCCACTCCGGCACAATGAAGGCGCAGAGCACGGAGCTGCTATGCGCACGGCACAGGCTGCAAGAGGAAGCGTGGCTGCCTCTCGCTTGTGTGCGGATTCACGTTAGCACTTGCAAACAGAAAGTTCCACCTGCGGCTACTTGTGCTGCTACCTAGTTCTCTTCCAGCTTTCCCTGGAAAGCATTGTGCCCAGCTTTATGCTCGGAGATGCAGAGATGACAGTGGTAGATGCAGCGGAGACTGGAAATACAGAGTGCAGCCGAGAGTTTCTGCTGCTTTGACGTGAGGCAAGGGGAAAGTGCAGCCCAGCAGAGGCTTTGACTTGTGGAGCCTTTTTCTTTGGCAGCAGCTGCTGCAAGCAGGCAAGGAAGCTGCGAGAGTGAAGAAGGGGACGGTCTGTCTATGGGAGAAGGGAGCTGCCGAGGCGCAGTGTGTTGTGCTCAGTTTCAAGGCTGCCTGGAGGAGGGGGGTGCTTGAAGAACGCCTTCTTTCTGGACGCCTCCTTCTGCCTGTGCTCCAGCTGCATGCACTCTGCAGCACGGCAGGTTTAGGAACCTGCTTCTGGCCAGCTTGTGTCCAGGAGTGCAAGGGCTGCGCCTTCCTTTCGGAAGCAGCCAGAGCCTTCTCAGCTGCAGCTGCGTGTGAAGCAGCTGTTGGCTGGACATTTGAAATTGGCTGCCCTCAGTGCATGAGCCCGGTGCCCAGCTGCTTGCTTCTTCGCCTTCTGTGCTCTGGGCAGAAGTGAAGCCCAGCCATGGCTTGGAGCTTTGCCGCTCTTCAGCGTGAACACTGCACGCAGCCACAGTGTGCTGTGCAGGGATTTTCATCAGCTCAACGTACAACAAGCATTTTCTTGCTGTTTCACCGAGTCCAAACTGTCCGTGTAGCTCTCGCTCAGCGAAAAGCGTTTGGAGAGAAACACTTGCTGCAGTAGCTTTTCGCTGGGCAAGACTTTCACCACAGCACCCCAATTCGGGCAAGGAGCAGGAGAACGGAAGAGCATCTTTTCGTCCTGCCACGTTCTTCTGGGCGACACGCCTATCCGCCTCTTGGCTCCCTGCAAGGCTGTAAGCACGGCAGCGGTACTTGGAAGTGAGAAGGCAGGTGCAGAGAGCACCGCGATCTGCCAGCGCTGTGCAGGCTGTAAAGGAAAGAGGGCTACCACTAGGATGTGCTGCAAATACACGTTCCCAGGCGTCGACGGTAAGCTCCGGGGAAGCTCGTTGAGCTACAAGTGTTCTCTGGGCGAGACTTAGCTGAGAAGCTTTCCGTTCAGATTCAGGCTACCACGCAGCCCGAATGTGCTGCTCCCTAGCGCTGAGAGAGAAAGTGCAGAGCCCAGGCGTGTTTGGGTAGAGGCATTTGGGTGGAGCATTTCTCTGGCGGCACCGTGCTCTCTGGGCGACAAGTAGACACCGCTTCGACTCCGGCACAATGAAGGCGCAGAGCACGGAGCTGCTATGCGCACGGCACAGGCTGCAAGAGGAAGCGTGGCTGCCTCTCGCTTGTGTGCGGATTCACGTTAGCACTTGCAAACAGAAAGTTCCACCTGCGGCTACTTGTGCTGCTACCTATTTCTCTTCCAGCTTTCCCTGGAAAGCATTGTGCCCAGCTTTATGCTCGGAGATGCAGAGATGACAGTGGTAGATGCAGCGGAGACTGGAAATACAGAGTGCAGCCGAGAGTTTCTGCTGCTTTGACGTGAGGCAAGGGGAAAGTGCAGCCCAGCAGAGGCTTTGACTTGTGGAGCCTTTTTCTTTGGCAGCAGCTGCTGCAAGCAGGCAAGGAAGCTGCGAGAGTGAAGAAGGGGACGGTCTGTCTATGGGAGAAGGGAGCTGCCGAGGCGCAGTGTGTTGTGCTCAGTTTCAAGGCTGCCTGGAGGAGGGGGGTGCTTGAAGAACGCCTTCTTTCTGGACGCCTCCTTCTGCCTGTGCTCCAGCTGCATGCACTCTGCAGCACGGCAGGTTTAGGAACCTGCTTCTGGCCAGCTTGTGTCCACGAGTGCAAGGGCTGCGCCTTCCTTTCGGAAGCAGCCAGAGCCTTCTCAGCTGCAGCTGCGTGTGAAGCAGCTCTTGGCTGGACATTTGAAATTGGCTGCCCTCAGTGCATGAGCCCGGTGCCCAGCTGCTTGCTTCTTCGCCTTCTGTGCTCTGGGCAGAAGTGAAGCCCAGCCATGGCTTGGAGCTTTGCCGCTCTTCAGCGTGAACACTGCACGCAGCCACAGTGTGCTGTGCAGGGATTTTCATCAGCTCAACGTACAACAAGCATTTTCTTGCTGTTTCACCGAGTCCAAACTGTCCGTGTAGCTCTCGCTCAGCGAAAAGCGTTTGGAGAGAAACACTTGCTGCAGTAGCTTTTCGCTGGGCAAGACTTTCACCACAGCACCCCAATTCGGGCAAGGAGCAGGAGAACGGAAGAGCATCTTTTCGTCCTGCCACGTTCTTCTGGGCGACACGCCTATCCGCCTCTTGGCTCCCTGCAAGGCTGTAAGCACGGCAGCGGTACTTGGAAGTGAGAAGGCAGGTGCAGAGAGCACCGCGATCTGCCAGCGCTGTGCAGGCTGTAAAGGAAAGAGGGCTACCACTAGGATGTGCTGCAAATACACGTTCCCAGGCGTCGACGGTAAGCTCCGGGGAAGCTCGTTGAGCTACAAGTGTTCTCTGGGCGAGACTTAGCTGAGAAGCTTTCCGTTCAGATTCAGGCTACCACGCAGCCCGAATGTGCTGCTCCCTAGCGCTGAGAGAGAAAGTGCAGAGCCCAGGCGTGTTTGGGTAGAGGCATTTGGGTGGAGCATTTCTCTGGCGGCACCGTGCTCTCTGGGCGACAAGTAGACACCGCTTCCACTCCGGCACAATGAAGGCGCAGAGCACGGAGCTGCTATGCGCACGGCACAGGCTGCAAGAGGAAGCGTGGCTGCCTCTCGCTTGTGTGCGGATTCACGTTAGCACTTGAGAACAGAAAGTTCCACCTGCGGCTACTTGTGCTGCTACCTATTTCTCTTCCAGCTTTCCCTGGAAAGCATTGTGCCCAGCTTTATGCTCGGAGATGCAGAGATGACAGTGGTAGATGCAGCGGAGACTGGAAATACAGAGTGCAGCCGAGAGTTTCTGCTGCTTTGACGTGAGGCAAGGGGAAAGTGCAGCCCAGCAGAGGCTTTGACTTGTGGAGCCTTTTTCTTTGGCAGCAGCTGCTGCAAGCAGGCAAGGAAGCTGCGAGAGTGAAGAAGGGGACGGTCTGTCTATGGGAGAAGGGAGCTGCCGAGGCGCAGTGTGTTGTGCTCAGTTTCAAGGCTGCCTGGAGGAGGGGGGTGCTTGAAGAACGCCTTCTTTCTGGACGCCTCCTTCTGCCTGTGCTCCAGCTGCATGCACTCTGCAGCACGGCAGGTTTAGGAACCTGCTTCTGGCCAGCTTGTGTCCAGGAGTGCAAGGGCTGCGCCTTCCTTTCGGAAGCAGCCAGAGCCTTCTCAGCTGCAGCTGCGTGTGAAGCAGCTGTTGGCTGGACATTTGAAATTGGCTGCCCTCAGTGCATGAGCCCGGTGCCCAGCTGCTTGCTTCTTCGCCTTCTGTGCTCTGGGCAGAAGTGAAGCCCAGCCATGGCTTGGAGCTTTGCCGCTCTTCAGCGTGAACACTGCACGCAGCCACAGTGTGCTGTGCAGGGATTTTCATCAGCTCAACGTACAACAAGCATTTTCTTGCTGTTTCACCGAGTCCAAACTGTCCGTGTAGCTCTCGCTCAGCGAAAAGCGTTTGGAGAGAAACACTTGCTGCAGTAGCTTTTCGCTGGGCAAGACTTTCACCACAGCACCCCAATTCGGGCAAGGAGCAGGAGAACGGAAGAGCATCTTTTCGTCCTGCCACGTTCTTCTGGGCGACACGCCTATCCGCCTCTTGGCTCCCTGCAAGGCTGTAAGCACGGCTGCGGTACTTGGAAGTGAGAAGGCAGGTGCAGAGAGCACCGCGATCTGCCAGCGCTGTGCAGGCTGTAAAGGAAAGAGGGCTACCACTAGGATGTGCTGCAAATACACGTTCCCAGGCGTCGACGGTAAGCTCCGGGGAAGCTCGTTGAGCTACAAGTGTTCTCTGGGCGAGACTTAGCTGAGAAGCTTTCCGTTCAGATTCAGGCTACCACGCAGCCCGAATGTGCTGCTCCCTAGCGCTGAGAGAGAAAGTGCAGAGCCCAGGCGTGTTTGGGTAGAGGCATTTGGGTGGAGCATTTCTCTGGCGGCACCGTGCTCTCTGGGCGACAAGTAGACACCGCTTCGACTCCGGCACAATGAAGGCGCAGAGCACGGAGCTGCGATGCGCACGGCACAGGCTGCAAGAGGAAGCGTGGCTGCCTCTCGCTTGTGTGCGGATTCACGTTAGCACTTGAGAACAGAAAGTTCCACCTGCGGCTACTTGTGCTGCTACCTAGTTCTCTTCCAGCTTTCCCTGGAAAGCATTGTGCCCAGCTTTATGCTCGGAGATGCAGAGATGACAGTGGTAGATGCAGCGGAGACTGGAAATACAGAGTGCAGCCGAGAGTTTCTGCTGCTTTGACGTGAGGCAAGGGGAAAGTGCAGCCCAGCAGAGGCTTTGACTTGTGGAGCCTTTTTCTTTGGCAGCAGCTGCTGCAAGCAGGCAAGGAAGCTGCGAGAGTGAAGAAGGGGACGGTCTGTCTATGGGAGAAGGGAGCTGCCGAGGCGCAGTGTGTTGTGCTCAGTTTCAAGGCTGCCTGGAGGAGGGGGGTGCTTGAAGAACGCCTTCTTTCTGGACGCCTCCTTCTGCCTGTGCTCCAGCTGCATGCACTCTGCAGCACGGCAGGTTTAGGAACCTGCTTCTGGCCAGCTTGTGTCCAGGAGTGCAAGGGCTGCGCCTTCCTTTCGGAAGCAGCCAGAGCCTTCTCAGCTGCAGCTGCGTGTGAAGCAGCTCTTGGCTGGACATTTGAAATTGGCTGCCCTCAGTGCATGAGCCCGGTGCCCAGCTGCTTGCTTCTTCGCCTTCTGTGCTCTAGGCAGAAGTGAAGCCCAGCCATGGCTTGGAGCTTTGCCGCTCTTCAGCGTGAACACTGCATGCAGCCACAGTGTGCTGTGCAGGGATTTTCATCAGCTCAACGTACAACAAGCATTTTCTTGCTGTTTCACCGAGTCCAAACTGTCCGTGTAGCTCTCGCTCAGCGAAAAGCGTTTGGAGAGAAACACTTGCTGCAGTAGCTTTTCGCTGGGCAAGACTTTCACCACAGCACCCCAATTCGGGCAAGGAGCAGGAGAACGGAAGAGCATCTTTTCGTCCTGCCACGTTCTTCTGGGCGACACGCCTATCCGCCTCTTGGCTCCCTGCAAGGCTGTAAGCACGGCTGCGGTACTTGGAAGTGAGAAGGCAGGTGCAGAGAGCACCGCGATCTGCCAGCGCTGTGCAGGCTGTAAAGGAAAGAGGGCTACCACTAGGATGTGCTGCAAATACAGGTTCCCAGGCGTCGACAGTAAGCTCCGGGGAAGCTCGTTGAGCTACAAGTGTTCTCTGGGCGAGACTTAGCTGAGAAGCTTTCCGTTCAGATTCAGGCTACCACGCAGCCCGAATGTGCTGCTCCCTAGCGCTGAGAGAGAAAGTGCAGAGCCCAGGCGTGTTTGGGTAGAGGCATTTGGGTGGAGCATTTCTCTGGCGGCACCGTGCTCTCTGGGCGACAAGTAGACACCGCTTCCACTCCGGCACAATGAAGGCGCAGAGCACGGAGCTGCTATGCGCACGGCACAGGCTGCAAGAGGAAGCGTGGCTGCCTCTCGCTTGTGTGCGGATTCACGTTAGCACTTGCAAACAGAAAGTTCCACCTGCGGCTACTTGTGCTGCTACCTATTTCTCTTCCAGCTTTCCCTGGAAAGCATTGTGCCCAGCTTTATGCTCGGAGATGCAGAGATGACAGTGGTAGATGCAGCGGAGACTGGAAATACAGAGTGCAGCCGAGAGTTTCTGCTGCTTTGACGTGAGGCAAGGGGAAAGTGCAGCCCAGCAGAGGCTTTGACTTGTGGAGCCTTTTTCTTTGGCAGCAGCTGCTGCAAGCAGGCAAGGAAGCTGCGAGAGTGAAGAAGGGGACGGTCTGTCTATGGGAGAAGGGAGCTGCCGAGGCGCAGTGTGTTGTGCTCAGTTTCAAGGCTGCCTGGAGGAGGGGGGTGCTTGAAGAACGCCTTCTTTCTGGACGCCTCCTTCTGCCTGTGCTCCAGCTGCATGCACTCTGCAGCACGGCAGGTTTAGGAACCTGCTTCTGGCCAGCTTGTGTCCAGGAGTGCAAGGGCTGCGCCTTCCTTTCGGAAGCAGCCAGAGCCTTCTCAGCTGCAGCTGCGTGTGAAGCAGCTGTTGGCTGGACATTTGAAATTGGCTGCCCTCAGTGCATGAGCCCGGTGCCCAGCTGCTTGCTTCTTCGCCTTCTGTGCTCTGGGCAGAAGTGAAGCCCAGCCATGGCTTGGAGCTTTGCCGCTCTTCAGCGTGAACACTGCACGCAGCCACAGTGTGCTGTGCAGGGATTTTCATCAGCTCAACGTACAACAAGCATTTTCTTGCTGTTTCACCGAGTCCAAACTGTCCGTGTAGCTCTCGCTCAGCGAAAAGCGTTTGGAGAGAAACACTTGCTGCAGTAGCTTTTCGCTGGGCAAGACTTTCACCACAGCACCCCAATTCGGGCAAGGAGCAGGAGAACGGAAGAGCATCTTTTCGTCCTGCCACGTTCTTCTGGGCGACACGCCTATCCGCCTCTTGGCTCCCTGCAAGGCTGTAAGCACGGCTGCGGTACTTGGAAGTGAGAAGGCAGGTGCAGAGAGCACCGCGATCTGCCAGCGCTGTGCAGGCTGTAAAGGAAAGAGGGCTACCACTAGGATGTGCTGCAAATACACGTTCCCAGGCGTCGACGGTAAGCTCCGGGGAAGCTCGTTGAGCTACAAGTGTTCTCTGGGCGAGACTTAGCTGAGAAGCTTTCCGTTCAGATTCAGGCTACCACGCAGCCCGAATGTGCTGCTCCCTAGCGCTGAGAGAGAAAGTGCAGAGCCCAGGCGTGTTTGGGTAGAGGCATTTGGGTGGAGCATTTCTCTGGCGGCACCGTGCTCTCTGGGCGACAAGTAGACACCGCTTCCACTCCGGCACAATGAAGGCGCAGAGCACGGAGCTGCTATGCGCACGGCACAGGCTGCAAGAGGAAGCGTGGCTGCCTCTCGCTTGTGTGCGGATTCACGTTAGCACTTGCAAACAGAAAGTTCCACCTGCGGCTACTTGTGCTGCTACCTATTTCTCTTCCAGCTTTCCCTGGAAAGCATTGTGCCCAGCTTTATGCTCGGAGATGCAGAGATGACAGTGGTAGATGCAGCGGAGACTGGAAATACAGAGTGCAGCCGAGAGTTTCTGCTGCTTTGACGTGAGGCAAGGGGAAAGTGCAGCCCAGCAGAGGCTTTGACTTGTGGAGCCTTTTTCTTTGGCAGCAGCTGCTGCAAGCAGGCAAGGAAGCTGCGAGAGTGAAGAAGGGGACGGTCTGTCTATGGGAGAAGGGAGCTGCCGAGGCGCAGTGTGTTGTGCTCAGTTTCAAGGCTGCCTGGAGGAGGGGGGTGCTTGAAGAACGCCTTCTTTCTGGACGCCTCCTTCTGCCTGTGCTCCAGCTGCATGCACTCTGCAGCACGGCAGGTTTAGGAACCTGCTTCTGGCCAGCTTGTGTCCAGGAGTGCAAGGGCTGCGCCTTCCTTTCGGAAGCAGCCAGAGCCTTCTCAGCTGCAGCTGCGTGTGAAGCAGCTCTTGGCTGGACATTTGAAATTGGCTGCCCTCAGTGCATGAGCCCGGTGCCCAGCTGCTTGCTTCTTCGCCTTCTGTGCTCTGGGCAGAAGTGAAGCCCAGCCATGGCTTGGAGCTTTGCCGCTCTTCAGCGTGAACACTGCACGCAGCCACAGTGTGCTGTGCAGGGATTTTCATCAGCTCAACGTACAACAAGCATTTTCTTGCTGTTTCACCGAGTCCAAACTGTCCGTGTAGCTCTCGCTCAGCGAAAAGCGTTTGGAGAGAAACACTTGCTGCAGTAGCTTTTCGCTGGGCAAGACTTTCACCACAGCACCCCAATTCGGGCAAGGAGCAGGAGAACGGAAGAGCATCTTTTCGTCCTGCCACGTTCTTCTGGGCGACACGCCTATCCGCCTCTTGGCTCCCTGCAAGGCTGTAAGCACGGCAGCGGTACTTGGAAGTGAGAAGGCAGGTGCAGAGAGCACCGCGATCTGCCAGCGCTGTGCAGGCTGTAAAGGAAAGAGGGCTACCACTAGGATGTGCTGCAAATACACGTTCCCAGGCGTCGACGGTAAGCTCCGGGGAAGCTCGTTGAGCTACAAGTGTTCTCTGGGCGAGACTTAGCTGAGAAGCTTTCCGTTCAGATTCAGGCTACCACGCAGCCCGAATGTGCTGCTCCCTAGCGCTGAGAGAGAAAGTGCAGAGCCCAGGCGTGTTTGGGTAGAGGCATTTGGGTGGAGCATTTCTCTGGCGGCACCGTGCTCTCTGGGCGACAAGTAGACACCGCTTCGACTCCGGCACAATGAAGGCGCAGAGCACGGAGCTGCTATGCGCACGGCACAGGCTGCAAGAGGAAGCGTGGCTGCCTCTCGCTTGTGTGCGGATTCACGTTAGCACTTGCAAACAGAAAGTTCCACCTGCGGCTACTTGTGCTGCTACCTATTTCTCTTCCAGCTTTCCCTGGAAAGCATTGTGCCCAGCTTTATGCTCGGAGATGCAGAGATGACAGTGGTAGATGCAGCGGAGACTGGAAATACAGAGTGCAGCCGAGAGTTTCTGCTGCTTTGACGTGAGGCAAGGGGAAAGTGCAGCCCAGCAGAGGCTTTGACTTGTGGAGCCTTTTTCTTTGGCAGCAGCTGCTGCAAGCAGGCAAGGAAGCTGCGAGAGTGAAGAAGGGGACGGTCTGTCTATGGGAGAAGGGAGCTGCCGAGGCGCAGTGTGTTGTGCTCAGTTTCAAGGCTGCCTGGAGGAGGGGGGTGCTTGAAGAACGCCTTCTTTCTGGACGCCTCCTTCTGCCTGTGCTCCAGCTGCATGCACTCTGCAGCACGGCAGGTTTAGGAACCTGCTTCTGGCCAGCTTGTGTCCAGGAGTGCAAGGGCTGCGCCTTCCTTTCGGAAGCAGCCAGAGCCTTCTCAGCTGCAGCTGCGTGTGAAGCAGCTCTTGGCTGGACATTTGAAATTGGCTGCCCTCAGTGCATGAGCCCGGTGCCCAGCTGCTTGCTTCTTCGCCTTCTGTGCTCTGGGCAGAAGTGAAGCCCAGCCATGGCTTGGAGCTTTGCCGCTCTTCAGCGTGAACACTGCACGCAGCCACAGTGTGCTGTGCAGGGATTTTCATCAGCTCAACGTACAACAAGCATTTTCTTGCTGTTTCACCGAGTCCAAACTGTCCGTGTAGCTCTCGCTCAGCGAAAAGCGTTTGGAGAGAAACACTTGCTGCAGTAGCTTTTCGCTGGGCAAGACTTTCACCACAGCACCCCAATTCGGGCAAGGAGCAGGAGAACGGAAGAGCATCTTTTCGTCCTGCCACGTTCTTCTGGGCGACACGCCTATCCGCCTCTTGGCTCCCTGCAAGGCTGTAAGCACGGCAGCGGTACTTGGAAGTGAGAAGGCAGGTGCAGAGAGCACCGCGATCTGCCAGCGCTGTGCAGGCTGTAAAGGAAAGAGGGCTACCACTAGGATGTGCTGCAAATACACGTTCCCAGGCGTCGACGGTAAGCTCCGGGGAAGCTCGTTGAGCTACAAGTGTTCTCTGGGCGAGACTTAGCTGAGAAGCTTTCCGTTCAGATTCAGGCTACCACGCAGCCCGAATGTGCTGCTCCCTAGCGCTGAGAGAGAAAGTGCAGAGCCCAGGCGTGTTTGGGTAGAGGCATTTGGGTGGAGCATTTCTCTGGCGGCACCGTGCTCTCTGGGCGACAAGTAGACACCGCTTCGACTCCGGCACAATGAAGGCGCAGAGCACGGAGCTGCTATGCGCACGGCACAGGCTGCAAGAGGAAGCGTGGCTGCCTCTCGCTTGTGTGCGGATTCACGTTAGCACTTGCAAACAGAAAGTTCCACCTGCGGCTACTTGTGCTGCTACCTATTTCTCTTCCAGCTTTCCCTGGAAAGCATTGTGCCCAGCTTTATGCTCGGAGATGCAGAGATGACAGTGGTAGATGCAGCGGAGACTGGAAATACAGAGTGCAGCCGAGAGTTTCTGCTGCTTTGACGTGAGGCAAGGGGAAAGTGCAGCCCAGCAGAGGCTTTGACTTGTGGAGCCTTTTTCTTTGGCAGCAGCTGCTGCAAGCAGGCAAGGAAGCTGCGAGAGTGAAGAAGGGGACGGTCTGTCTATGGGAGGAGCTGCCGAGGCGCAGTGTGTTGTGCTCAGTTTCAAGGCTGCCTGGAGGAGGGGGGTGCTTGAAGAACGCCTTCTTTCTGGACGCCTCCTTCTGCCTGTGCTCCAGCTGCATGCACTCTGCAGCACGGCAGGTTTAGGAACCTGCTTCTGGCCAGCTTGTGTCCAGGAGTGCAAGGGCTGCGCCTTCCTTTCGGAAGCAGCCAGAGCCTTCTCAGCTGCAGCTGCGTGTGAAGCAGCTGTTGGCTGGACATTTGAAATTGGCTGCCCTCAGTGCATGAGCCCGGTGCCCAGCTGCTTGCTTCTTCGCCTTCTGTGCTCTGGGCAGAAGTGAAGCCCAGCCATGGCTTGGAGCTTTGCCGCTCTTCAGCGTGAACACTGCACGCAGCCACAGTGTGCTGTGCAGGGATTTTCATCAGCTCAACGTACAACAAGCATTTTCTTGCTGTTTCACCGAGTCCAAACTCTCCGTGTAGCTCTCGCTCAGCGAAAAGCGTTTGGAGAGAAACACTTGCTGCAGTAGCTTTTCGCTGGGCAAGACTTTCACCACAGCACCCCAATTCGGGCAAGGAGCAGGAGAACGGAAGAGCATCTTTTCGTCCTGCCACGTTCTTCTGGGCGACACGCCTATCCGCCTCTTGGCTCCCTGCAAGGCTGTAAGCACGGCAGCGGTACTTGGAAGTGAGAAGGCAGGTGCAGAGAGCACCGCGATCTGCCAGCGCTGTGCAGGCTGTAAAGGAAAGAGGGCTACCACTAGGATGTGCTGCAAATACACGTTCCCAGGCGTCGACAGTAAGCTCCGGGGAAGCTCGTTGAGCTACAAGTGTTCTCTGGGCGAGACTTAGCTGAGAAGCTTTCCGTTCAGATTCAGGCTACCACGCAGCCCGAATGTGCTGCTCCCTAGCGCTGAGAGAGAAAGTGCAGAGCCCAGGCGTGTTTGGGTAGAGGCATTTGGGTGGAGCATTTCTCTGGCGGCACCGTGCTCTCTGGGCGACAAGTAGACACCGCTTCGACTCCGGCACAATGAAGGCGCAGAGCACGGAGCTGCTATGCGCACGGCACAGGCTGCAAGAGAAAGCGTGGCTGCCTCTCGCTTGTGTGCGGATTCACGTTAGCACTTGAGAACAGAAAGTTCCACCTGCGGCTACTTGTGCTGCTACCTATTTCTCTTCCAGCTTTCCCTGGAAAGCATTGTGCCCAGCTTTATGCTCGGAGATGCAGAGATGACAGTGGTAGATGCAGCGGAGACTGGAAATACAGAGTGCAGCCGAGAGTTTCTGCTGCTTTGACGTGAGGCAAGGGGAAAGTGCAGCCCAGCAGAGGCTTTGACTTGTGGAGCCTTTTTCTTTGGCAGCAGCTGCTGCAAGCAGGCAAGGAAGCTGCGAGAGTGAAGAAGGGGACGGTCTGTCTATGGGAGAAGGGAGCTGCCGAGGCGCAGTGTGTTGTGCTCAGTTTCAAGGCTGCCTGGAGGAGGGGGGTGCTTGAAGAACGCCTTCTTTCTGGACGCCTCCTTCTGCCTGTGCTCCAGCTGCATGCACTCTGCAGCACGGCAGGTTTAGGAACCTGCTTCTGGCCAGCTTGTGTCCAGGAGTGCAAGGGCTGCGCCTTCCTTTCGGAAGCAGCCAGAGCCTTCTCAGCTGCAGCTGCGTGTGAAGCAGCTGTTGGCTGGACATTTGAAATTGGCTGCCCTCAGTGCATGAGCCCGGTGCCCAGCTGCTTGCTTCTTCGCCTTCTGTGCTCTGGGCAGAAGTGAAGCCCAGCCATGGCTTGGAGCTTTGCCGCTCTTCAGCGTGAACACTGCACGCAGCCACAGTGTGCTGTGCAGGGATTTTCATCAGCTCAACGTACAACAAGCATTTTCTTGCTGTTTCACCGAGTCCAAACTGTCCGTGTAGCTCTCGCTCAGCGAAAAGCGTTTGGAGAGAAACACTTGCTGCAGTAGCTTTTCGCTGGGCAAGACTTTCACCACAGCACCCCAATTCGGGCAAGGAGCAGGAGAACGGAAGAGCATCTTTTCGTCCTGCCACGTTCTTCTGGGCGACACGCCTATCCGCCTCTTGGCTCCCTGCAAGGCTGTAAGCACGGCTGCGGTACTTGGAAGTGAGAAGGCAGGTGCAGAGAGCACCGCGATCTGCCAGCGCTGTGCAGGCTGTAAAGGAAAGAGGGCTACCACTAGGATGTGCTGCAAATACAGGTTCCCAGGCGTCGACAGTAAGCTCCGGGGAAGCTCGTTGACCTTCAAGTGTTCTCTGGGCGAGACTTAGCTGAGAAGCTTTCCGTTCAGATTCAGGCTACCACGCAGCCCGAATGTGCTGCTCCCTAGCGCTGAGAGAGAAAGTGCAGAGCCCAGGCGTGTTTGGGTAGAGGCATTTGGGTGGAGCATTTCTCTGGCGGCACCGTGCTCTCTGGGCGACAAGTAGACACCGCTTCGACTCCGGCACAATGAAGGCGCAGAGCACGGAGCTGCGATGCGCACGGCACAGGCTGCAAGAGGAAGCGTGGCTGCCTCTCGCTTGTGTGCGGATTCACGTTAGCACTTGAGAACAGAAAGTTCCACCTGCGGCTACTTGTGCTGCTACCTAGTTCTCTTCCAGCTTTCCCTGGAAAGCATTGTGCCCAGCTTTATGCTCGGAGATGCAGAGATGACAGTGGTAGATGCAGCGGAGACTGGAAATACAGAGTGCAGCCGAGAGTTTCTGCTGCTTTGACGTGAGGCAAGGGGAAAGTGCAGCCCAGCAGAGGCTTTGACTTGTGGAGCCTTTTTCTTTGGCAGCAGCTGCTGCAAGCAGGCAAGGAAGCTGCGAGAGTGAAGAAGGGGACGGTCTGTCTATGGGAGAAGGGAGCTGCCGAGGCGCAGTGTGTTGTGCTCAGTTTCAAGGCTGCCTGGAGGAGGGGGGTGCTTGAAGAACGCCTTCTTTCTGGACGCCTCCTTCTGCCTGTGCTCCAGCTGCATGCACTCTGCAGCACGGCAGGTTTAGGAACCTGCTTCTGGCCAGCTTGTGTCCAGGAGTGCAAGGGCTGCGCCTTCCTTTCGGAAGCAGCCAGAGCCTTCTCAGCTGCAGCTGCGTGTGAAGCAGCTCTTGGCTAGACATTTGAAATTGGCTGCCCTCAGTGCATGAGCCCGGTGCCCAGCTGCTTGCTTCTTCGCCTTCTGTGCTCTAGGCAGAAGTGAAGCCCAGCCATGGCTTGGAGCTTTGCCGCTCTTCAGCGTGAACACTGCATGCAGCCACAGTGTGCTGTGCAGGGATTTTCATCAGCTCAACGTACAACAAGCATTTTCTTGCTGTTTCACCGAGTCCAAACTGTCCGTGTAGCTCTCGCTCAGCGAAAAGCGTTTGGAGAGAAACACTTGCTGCAGTAGCTTTTCGCTGGGCAAGACTTTCACCACAGCACCCCAATTCGGGCAAGGAGCAGGAGAACGGAAGAGCATCTTTTCGTCCTGCCACGTTCTTCTGGGCGACACGCCTATCCGCCTCTTGGCTCCCTGCAAGGCTGTAAGCACGGCTGCGGTACTTGGAAGTGAGAAGGCAGGTGCAGAGAGCACCGCGATCTGCCAGCGCTGTGCAGGCTGTAAAGGAAAGAGGGCTACCACTAGGATGTGCTGCAAATACAGGTTCCCAGGCGTCGACAGTAAGCTCCGGGGAAGCTCGTTGAGCTACAAGTGTTCTCTGGGCGAGACTTAGCTGAGAAGCTTTCCGTTCAGATTCAGGCTACCACGCAGCCCGAATGTGCTGCTCCCTAGCGCTGAGAGAGAAAGTGCAGAGCCCAGGCGTGTTTGGGTAGAGGCATTTGGGTGGAGCATTTCTCTGGCGGCACCGTGCTCTCTGGGCGACAAGTAGACACCGCTTCCACTCCGGCACAATGAAGGCGCAGAGCACGGAGCTGCTATGCGCACGGCACAGGCTGCAAGAGGAAGCGTGGCTGCCTCTCGCTTGTGTGCGGATTCACGTTAGCACTTGCAAACAGAAAGTTCCACCTGCGGCTACTTGTGCTGCTACCTATTTCTCTTCCAGCTTTCCCTGGAAAGCATTGTGCCCAGCTTTATGCTCGGAGATGCAGAGATGACAGTGGTAGATGCAGCGGAGACTGGAAATACAGAGTGCAGCCGAGAGTTTCTGCTGCTTTGACGTGAGGCAAGGGGAAAGTGCAGCCCAGCAGAGGCTTTGACTTGTGGAGCCTTTTTCTTTGGCAGCAGCTGCTGCAAGCAGGCAAGGAAGCTGCGAGAGTGAAGAAGGGGACGGTCTGTCTATGGGAGAAGGGAGCTGCCGAGGCGCAGTGTGTTGTGCTCAGTTTCAAGGCTGCCTGGAGGAGGGGGGTGCTTGAAGAACGCCTTCTTTCTGGACGCCTCCTTCTGCCTGTGCTCCAGCTGCATGCACTCTGCAGCACGGCAGGTTTAGGAACCTGCTTCTGGCCAGCTTGTGTCCAGGAGTGCAAGGGCTGCGCCTTCCTTTCGGAAGCAGCCAGAGCCTTCTCAGCTGCAGCTGCGTGTGAAGCAGCTCTTGGCTGGACATTTGAAATTGGCTGCCCTCAGTGCATGAGCCCGGTGCCCAGCTGCTTGCTTCTTCGCCTTCTGTGCTCTGGGCAGAAGTGAAGCCCAGCCATGGCTTGGAGCTTTGCCGCTCTTCAGCGTGAACACTGCACGCAGCCACAGTGTGCTGTGCAGGGATTTTCATCAGCTCAACGTACAACAAGCATTTTCTTGCTGTTTCACCGAGTCCAAACTGTCCGTGTAGCTCTCGCTCAGCGAAAAGCGTTTGGAGAGAAACACTTGCTGCAGTAGCTTTTCGCTGGGCAAGACTTTCACCACAGCACCCCAATTCGGGCAAGGAGCAGGAGAACGGAAGAGCATCTTTTCGTCCTGCCACGTTCTTCTGGGCGACACGCCTATCCGCCTCTTGGCTCCCTGCAAGGCTGTAAGCACGGCTGCGGTACTTGGAAGTGAGAAGGCAGGTGCAGAGAGCACCGCGATCTGCCAGCGCTGTGCAGGCTGTAAAGGAAAGAGGGCTACCACTAGGATGTGCTGCAAATACAGGTTCCCAGGCGTCGACGGTAAGCTCCGGGGAAGCTCGTTGAGCTACAAGTGTTCTCTGGGCGAGACTTAGCTGAGAAGCTTTCCGTTCAGATTCAGGCTACCACGCAGCCCGAATGTGCTGCTCCCTAGCGCTGAGAGAGAAAGTGCAGAGCCCAGGCGTGTTTGGGTAGAGGCATTTGGGTGGAGCATTTCTCTGGCGGCACCGTGCTCTCTGGGCGACAAGTAGACACCGCTTCGACTCCGGCACAATGAAGGCGCAGAGCACGGAGCTGCTATGCGCACGGCACAGGCTGCAAGAGGAAGCGTGGCTGCCTCTCGCTTGTGTGCGGATTCACGTTAGCACTTGCAAACAGAAAGTTCCACCTGCGGCTACTTGTGCTGCTACCTAGTTCTCTTCCAGCTTTCCCTGGAAAGCATTGTGCCCAGCTTTATGCTCGGAGATGCAGAGATGACAGTGGTAGATGCAGCGGAGACTGGAAATACAGAGTGCAGCCGAGAGTTTCTGCTGCTTTGACGTGAGGCAAGGGGAAAGTGCAGCCCAGCAGAGGCTTTGACTTGTGGAGCCTTTTTCTTTGGCAGCAGCTGCTGCAAGCAGGCAAGGAAGCTGCGAGAGTGAAGAAGGGGACGGTCTGTCTATGGGAGAAGGGAGCTGCCGAGGCGCAGTGTGTTGTGCTCAGTTTCAAGGCTGCCTGGAGGAGGGGGGTGCTTGAAGAACGCCTTCTTTCTGGACGCCTCCTTCTGCCTGTGCTCCAGCTGCATGCACTCTGCAGCACGGCAGGTTTAGGAACCTGCTTCTGGCCAGCTTGTGTCCAGGAGTGCAAGGGCTGCGCCTTCCTTTCGGAAGCAGCCAGAGCCTTCTCAGCTGCAGCTGCGTGTGAAGCAGCTCTTGGCTGGACATTTGAAATTGGCTGCCCTCAGTGCATGAGCCCGGTGCCCAGCTGCTTGCTTCTTCGCCTTCTGTGCTCTGGGCAGAAGTGAAGCCCAGCCATGGCTTGGAGCTTTGCCGCTCTTCAGCGTGAACACTGCACGCAGCCACAGTGTGCTGTGCAGGGATTTTCATCAGCTCAACGTACAACAAGCATTTTCTTGCTGTTTCACCGAGTCCAAACTGTCCGTGTAGCTCTCGCTCAGCGAAAAGCGTTTGGAGAGAAACACTTGCTGCAGTAGCTTTTCGCTGGGCAAGACTTTCACCACAGCACCCCAATTCGGGCAAGGAGCAGGAGAACGGAAGAGCATCTTTTCGTCCTGCCACGTTCTTCTGGGCGACACGCCTATCCGCCTCTTGGCTCCCTGCAAGGCTGTAAGCACGGCAGCGGTACTTGGAAGTGAGAAGGCAGGTGCAGAGAGCACCGCGATCTGCCAGCGCTGTGCAGGCTGTAAAGGAAAGAGGGCTACCACTAGGATGTGCTGCAAATACACGTTCCCAGGCGTCGACGGTAAGCTCCGGGGAAGCTCGTTGAGCTACAAGTGTTCTCTGGGCGAGACTTAGCTGAGAAGCTTTCCGTTCAGATTCAGGCTACCACGCAGCCCGAATGTGCTGCTCCCTAGCGCTGAGAGAGAAAGTGCAGAGCCCAGGCGTGTTTGGGTAGAGGCATTTGGGTGGAGCATTTCTCTGGCGGCACCGTGCTCTCTGGGCGACAAGTAGACACCGCTTCGACTCCGGCACAATGAAGGCGCAGAGCACGGAGCTGCTATGCGCACGGCACAGGCTGCAAGAGGAAGCGTGGCTGCCTCTCGCTTGTGTGCGGATTCACGTTAGCACTTGCAAACAGAAAGTTCCACCTGCGGCTACTTGTGCTGCTACCTAGTTCTCTTCCAGCTTTCCCTGGAAAGCATTGTGCCCAGCTTTATGCTCGGAGATGCAGAGATGACAGTGGTAGATGCAGCGGAGACTGGAAATACAGAGTGCAGCCGAGAGTTTCTGCTGCTTTGACGTGAGGCAAGGGGAAAGTGCAGCCCAGCAGAGGCTTTGACTTGTGGAGCCTTTTTCTTTGGCAGCAGCTGCTGCAAGCAGGCAAGGAAGCTGCGAGAGTGAAGAAGGGGACGGTCTGTCTATGGGAGAAGGGAGCTGCCGAGGCGCAGTGTGTTGTGCTCAGTTTCAAGGCTGCCTGGAGGAGGGGGGTGCTTGAAGAACGCCTTCTTTCTGGACGCCTCCTTCTGCCTGTGCTCCAGCTGCATGCACTCTGCAGCACGGCAGGTTTAGGAACCTGCTTCTGGCCAGCTTGTGTCCACGAGTGCAAGGGCTGCGCCTTCCTTTCGGAAGCAGCCAGAGCCTTCTCAGCTGCAGCTGCGTGTGAAGCAGCTCTTGGCTGGACATTTGAAATTGGCTGCCCTCAGTGCATGAGCCCGGTGCCCAGCTGCTTGCTTCTTCGCCTTCTGTGCTCTAGGCAGAAGTGAAGCCCAGCCATGGCTTGGAGCTTTGCCGCTCTTCAGCGTGAACACTGCATGCAGCCACAGTGTGCTGTGCAGGGATTTTCATCAGCTCAACGTACAACAAGCATTTTCTTGCTGTTTCACCGAGTCCAAACTGTCCGTGTAGCTCTCGCTCAGCGAAAAGCGTTTGGAGAGAAACACTTGCTGCAGTAGCTTTTCGCTGGGCAAGACTTTCACCACAGCACCCCAATTCGGGCAAGGAGCAGGAGAACGGAAGAGCATCTTTTCGTCCTGCCACGTTCTTCTGGGCGACACGCCTATCCGCCTCTTGGCTCCCTGCAAGGCTGTAAGCACGGCTGCGGTACTTGGAAGTGAGAAGGCAGGTGCAGAGAGCACCGCGATCTGCCAGCGCTGTGCAGGCTGTAAAGGAAAGAGGGCTACCACTAGGATGTGCTGCAAATACACGTTCCCAGGCGTCGACAGTAAGCTCCGGGGAAGCTCGTTGAGCTACAAGTGTTCTCTGGGCGAGACTTAGCTGAGAAGCTTTCCGTTCAGATTCAGGCTACCACGCAGCCCGAATGTGCTGCTCCCTAGCGCTGAGAGAGAAAGTGCAGAGCCCAGGCGTGTTTGGGTAGAGGCATTTGGGTGGAGCATTTCTCTGGCGGCACCGTGCTCTCTGGGCGACAAGTAGACACCGCTTCCACTCCGGCACAATGAAGGCGCAGAGCACGGAGCTGCTATGCGCACGGCACAGGCTGCAAGAGGAAGCGTGGCTGCCTCTCGCTTGTGTGCGGATTCACGTTAGCACTTGCAAACAGAAAGTTCCACCTGCGGCTACTTGTGCTGCTACCTAGTTCTCTTCCAGCTTTCCCTGGAAAGCATTGTGCCCAGCTTTATGCTCGGAGATGCAGAGATGACAGTGGTAGATGCAGCGGAGACTGGAAATACAGAGTGCAGCCGAGAGTTTCTGCTGCTTTGACGTGAGGCAAGGGGAAAGTGCAGCCCAGCAGAGGCTTTGACTTGTGGAGCCTTTTTCTTTGGCAGCAGCTGCTGCAAGCAGGCAAGGAAGCTGCGAGAGTGAAGAAGGGGACGGTCTGTCTATGGGAGAAGGGAGCTGCCGAGGCGCAGTGTGTTGTGCTCAGTTTCAAGGCTGCCTGGAGGAGGGGGGTGCTTGAAGAACGCCTTCTTTCTGGACGCCTCCTTCTGCCTGTGCTCCAGCTGCATGCACTCTGCAGCACGGCAGGTTTAGGAACCTGCTTCTGGCCAGCTTGTGTCCAGGAGTGCAAGGGCTGCGCCTTCCTTTCGGAAGCAGCCAGAGCCTTCTCAGCTGCAGCTGCGTGTGAAGCAGCTGTTGGCTGGACATTTGAAATTGGCTGCCCTCAGTGCATGAGCCCGGTGCCCAGCTGCTTGCTTCTTCGCCTTCTGTGCTCTGGGCAGAAGTGAAGCCCAGCCATGGCTTGGAGCTTTGCCGCTCTTCAGCGTGAACACTGCACGCAGCCACAGTGTGCTGTGCAGGGATTTTCATCAGCTCAACGTACAACAAGCATTTTCTTGCTGTTTCACCGAGTCCAAACTGTCCGTGTAGCTCTCGCTCAGCGAAAAGCGTTTGGAGAGAAACACTTGCTGCAGTAGCTTTTCGCTGGGCAAGACTTTCACCACAGCACCCCAATTCGGGCAAGGAGCAGGAGAACGGAAGAGCATCTTTTCGTCCTGCCACGTTCTTCTGGGCGACACGCCTATCCGCCTCTTGGCTCCCTGCAAGGCTGTAAGCACGGCTGCGGTACTTGGAAGTGAGAAGGCAGGTGCAGAGAGCACCGCGATCTGCCAGCGCTGTGCAGGCTGTAAAGGAAAGAGGGCTACCACTAGGATGTGCTGCAAATACACGTTCCCAGGCGTCGACGGTAAGCTCCGGGGAAGCTCGTTGAGCTACAAGTGTTCTCTGGGCGAGACTTAGCTGAGAAGCTTTCCGTTCAGATTCAGGCTACCACGCAGCCCGAATGTGCTGCTCCCTAGCGCTGAGAGAGAAAGTGCAGAGCCCAGGCGTGTTTGGGTAGAGGCATTTGGGTGGAGCATTTCTCTGGCGGCACCGTGCTCTCTGGGCGACAAGTAGACACCGCTTCGACTCCGGCACAATGAAGGCGCAGAGCACGGAGCTGCTATGCGCACGGCACAGGCTGCAAGAGGAAGCGTGGCTGCCTCTCGCTTGTGTGCGGATTCACGTTAGCACTTGCAAACAGAAAGTTCCACCTGCGGCTACTTGTGCTGCTACCTATTTCTCTTCCAGCTTTCCCTGGAAAGCATTGTGCCCAGCTTTATGCTCGGAGATGCAGAGATGACAGTGGTAGATGCAGCGGAGACTGGAAATACAGAGTGCAGCCGAGAGTTTCTGCTGCTTTGACGTGAGGCAAGGGGAAAGTGCAGCCCAGCAGAGGCTTTGACTTGTGGAGCCTTTTTCTTTGGCAGCAGCTGCTGCAAGCAGGCAAGGAAGCTGCGAGAGTGAAGAAGGGGACGGTCTGTCTATGGGAGAAGGGAGCTGCCGAGGCGCAGTGTGTTGTGCTCAGTTTCAAGGCTGCCTGGAGGAGGGGGGTGCTTGAAGAACGCCTTCTTTCTGGACGCCTCCTTCTGCCTGTGCTCCAGCTGCATGCACTCTGCAGCACGGCAGGTTTAGGAACCTGCTTCTGGCCAGCTTGTGTCCAGGAGTGCAAGGGCTGCGCCTTCCTTTCGGAAGCAGCCAGAGCCTTCTCAGCTGCAGCTGCGTGTGAAGCAGCTCTTGGCTGGACATTTGAAATTGGCTGCCCTCAGTGCATGAGCCCGGTGCCCAGCTGCTTGCTTCTTCGCCTTCTGTGCTCTGGGCAGAAGTGAAGCCCAGCCATGGCTTGGAGCTTTGCCGCTCTTCAGCGTGAACACTGCACGCAGCCACAGTGTGCTGTGCAGGGATTTTCATCAGCTCAACGTACAACAAGCATTTTCTTGCTGTTTCACCGAGTCCAAACTGTCCGTGTAGCTCTCGCTCAGCGAAAAGCGTTTGGAGAGAAACACTTGCTGCAGTAGCTTTTCGCTGGGCAAGACTTTCACCACAGCACCCCAATTCGGGCAAGGAGCAGGAGAACGGAAGAGCATCTTTTCGTCCTGCCACGTTCTTCTGGGCGACACGCCTATCCGCCTCTTGGCTCCCTGCAAGGCTGTAAGCACGGCAGCGGTACTTGGAAGTGAGAAGGCAGGTGCAGAGAGCACCGCGATCTGCCAGCGCTGTGCAGGCTGTAAAGGAAAGAGGGCTACCACTAGGATGTGCTGCAAATACACGTTCCCAGGCGTCGACGGTAAGCTCCGGGGAAGCTCGTTGAGCTACAAGTGTTCTCTGGGCGAGACTTAGCTGAGAAGCTTTCCGTTCAGATTCAGGCTACCACGCAGCCCGAATGTGCTGCTCCCTAGCGCTGAGAGAGAAAGTGCAGAGCCCAGGCGTGTTTGGGTAGAGGCATTTGGGTGGAGCATTTCTCTGGCGGCACCGTGCTCTCTGGGCGACAAGTAGACACCGCTTCGACTCCGGCACAATGAAGGCGCAGAGCACGGAGCTGCTATGCGCACGGCACAGGCTGCAAGAGGAAGCGTGGCTGCCTCTCGCTTGTGTGCGGATTCACGTTAGCACTTGCAAACAGAAAGTTCCACCTGCGGCTACTTGTGCTGCTACCTAGTTCTCTTCCAGCTTTCCCTGGAAAGCATTGTGCCCAGCTTTATGCTCGGAGATGCAGAGATGACAGTGGTAGATGCAGCGGAGACTGGAAATACAGAGTGCAGCCGAGAGTTTCTGCTGCTTTGACGTGAGGCAAGGGGAAAGTGCAGCCCAGCAGAGGCTTTGACTTGTGGAGCCTTTTTCTTTGGCAGCAGCTGCTGCAAGCAGGCAAGGAAGCTGCGAGAGTGAAGAAGGGGACGGTCTGTCTATGGGAGGAGCTGCCGAGGCGCAGTGTGTTGTGCTCAGTTTCAAGGCTGCCTGGAGGAGGGGGGTGCTTGAAGAACGCCTTCTTTCTGGACGCCTCCTTCTGCCTGTGCTCCAGCTGCATGCACTCTGCAGCACGGCAGGTTTAGGAACCTGCTTCTGGCCAGCTTGTGTCCAGGAGTGCAAGGGCTGCGCCTTCCTTTCGGAAGCAGCCAGAGCCTTCTCAGCTGCAGCTGCGTGTGAAGCAGCTGTTGGCTGGACATTTGAAATTGGCTGCCCTCAGTGCATGAGCCCGGTGCCCAGCTGCTTGCTTCTTCGCCTTCTGTGCTCTGGGCAGAAGTGAAGCCCAGCCATGGCTTGGAGCTTTGCCGCTCTTCAGCGTGAACACTGCACGCAGCCACAGTGTGCTGTGCAGGGATTTTCATCAGCTCAACGTACAACAAGCATTTTCTTGCTGTTTCACCGAGTCCAAACTGTCCGTGTAGCTCTCGCTCAGCGAAAAGCGTTTGGAGAGAAACACTTGCTGCAGTAGCTTTTCGCTGGGCAAGACTTTCACCACAGCACCCCAATTCGGGCAAGGAGCAGGAGAACGGAAGAGCATCTTTTCGTCCTGCCACGTTCTTCTGGGCGACACGCCTATCCGCCTCTTGGCTCCCTGCAAGGCTGTAAGCACGGCAGCGGTACTTGGAAGTGAGAAGGCAGGTGCAGAGAGCACCGCGATCTGCCAGCGCTGTGCAGGCTGTAAAGGAAAGAGGGCTACCACTAGGATGTGCTGCAAATACACGTTCCCAGGCGTCGACAGTAAGCTCCGGGGAAGCTCGTTGAGCTACAAGTGTTCTCTGGGCGAGACTTAGCTGAGAAGCTTTCCGTTCAGATTCAGGCTACCACGCAGCCCGAATGTGCTGCTCCCTAGCGCTGAGAGAGAAAGTGCAGAGCCCAGGCGTGTTTGGGTAGAGGCATTTGGGTGGAGCATTTCTCTGGCGGCACCGTGCTCTCTGGGCGACAAGTAGACACCGCTTCGACTCCGGCACAATGAAGGCGCAGAGCACGGAGCTGCTATGCGCACGGCACAGGCTGCAAGAGAAAGCGTGGCTGCCTCTCGCTTGTGTGCGGATTCACGTTAGCACTTGAGAACAGAAAGTTCCACCTGCGGCTACTTGTGCTGCTACCTATTTCTCTTCCAGCTTTCCCTGGAAAGCATTGTGCCCAGCTTTATGCTCGGAGATGCAGAGATGACAGTGGTAGATGCAGCGGAGACTGGAAATACAGAGTGCAGCCGAGAGTTTCTGCTGCTTTGACGTGAGGCAAGGGGAAAGTGCAGCCCAGCAGAGGCTTTGACTTGTGGAGCCTTTTTCTTTGGCAGCAGCTGCTGCAAGCAGGCAAGGAAGCTGCGAGAGTGAAGAAGGGGACGGTCTGTCTATGGGAGAAGGGAGCTGCCGAGGCGCAGTGTGTTGTGCTCAGTTTCAAGGCTGCCTGGAGGAGGGGGGTGCTTGAAGAACGCCTTCTTTCTGGACGCCTCCTTCTGCCTGTGCTCCAGCTGCATGCACTCTGCAGCACGGCAGGTTTAGGAACCTGCTTCTGGCCAGCTTGTGTCCAGGAGTGCAAGGGCTGCGCCTTCCTTTCGGAAGCAGCCAGAGCCTTCTCAGCTGCAGCTGCGTGTGAAGCAGCTCTTGGCTGGACATTTGAAATTGGCTGCCCTCAGTGCATGAGCCCGGTGCCCAGCTGCTTGCTTCTTCGCCTTCTGTGCTCTGGGCAGAAGTGAAGCCCAGCCATGGCTTGGAGCTTTGCCGCTCTTCAGCGTGAACACTGCACGCAGCCACAGTGTGCTGTGCAGGGATTTTCATCAGCTCAACGTACAACAAGCATTTTCTTGCTGTTTCACCGAGTCCAAACTGTCCGTGTAGCTCTCGCTCAGCGAAAAGCGTTTGGAGAGAAACACTTGCTGCAGTAGCTTTTCGCTGGGCAAGACTTTCACCACAGCACCCCAATTCGGGCAAGGAGCAGGAGAACGGAAGAGCATCTTTTCGTCCTGCCACGTTCTTCTGGGCGACACGCCTATCCGCCTCTTGGCTCCCTGCAAGGCTGTAAGCACGGCTGCGGTACTTGGAAGTGAGAAGGCAGGTGCAGAGAGCACCGCGATCTGCCAGCGCTGTGCAGGCTGTAAAGGAAAGAGGGCTACCACTAGGATGTGCTGCAAATACAGGTTCCCAGGCGTCGACAGTAAGCTCCGGGGAAGCTCGTTGACCTTCAAGTGTTCTCTGGGCGAGACTTAGCTGAGAAGCTTTCCGTTCAGATTCAGGCTACCACGCAGCCCGAATGTGCTGCTCCCTAGCGCTGAGAGAGAAAGTGCAGAGCCCAGGCGTGTTTGGGTAGAGGCATTTGGGTGGAGCATTTCTCTGGCGGCACCGTGCTCTCTGGGCGACAAGTAGACACCGCTTCGACTCCGGCACAATGAAGGCGCAGAGCACGGAGCTGCGATGCGCACGGCACAGGCTGCAAGAGGAAGCGTGGCTGCCTCTCGCTTGTGTGCGGATTCACGTTAGCACTTGAGAACAGAAAGTTCCACCTGCGGCTACTTGTGCTGCTACCTATTTCTCTTCCAGCTTTCCCTGGAAAGCATTGTGCCCAGCTTTATGCTCGGAGATGCAGAGATGACAGTGGTAGATGCAGCGGAGACTGGAAATACAGAGTGCAGCCGAGAGTTTCTGCTGCTTTGACGTGAGGCAAGGGGAAAGTGCAGCCCAGCAGAGGCTTTGACTTGTGGAGCCTTTTTCTTTGGCAGCAGCTGCTGCAAGCAGGCAAGGAAGCTGCGAGAGTGAAGAAGGGGACGGTCTGTCTATGGGAGAAGGGAGCTGCCGAGGCGCAGTGTGTTGTGCTCAGTTTCAAGGCTGCCTGGAGGAGGGGGGTGCTTGAAGAACGCCTTCTTTCTGGACGCCTCCTTCTGCCTGTGCTCCAGCTGCATGCACTCTGCAGCACGGCAGGTTTAGGAACCTGCTTCTGGCCAGCTTGTGTCCAGGAGTGCAAGGGCTGCGCCTTCCTTTCGGAAGCAGCCAGAGCCTTCTCAGCTGCAGCTGCGTGTGAAGCAGCTGTTGGCTGGACATTTGAAATTGGCTGCCCTCAGTGCATGAGCCCGGTGCCCAGCTGCTTGCTTCTTCGCCTTCTGTGCTCTGGGCAGAAGTGAAGCCCAGCCATGGCTTGGAGCTTTGCCGCTCTTCAGCGTGAACACTGCACGCAGCCACAGTGTGCTGTGCAGGGATTTTCATCAGCTCAACGTACAACAAGCATTTTCTTGCTGTTTCACCGAGTCCAAACTGTCCGTGTAGCTCTCGCTCAGCGAAAAGCGTTTGGAGAGAAACACTTGCTGCAGTAGCTTTTCGCTGGGCAAGACTTTCACCACAGCACCCCAATTCGGGCAAGGAGCAGGAGAACGGAAGAGCATCTTTTCGTCCTGCCACGTTCTTCTGGGCGACACGCCTATCCGCCTCTTGGCTCCCTGCAAGGCTGTAAGCACGGCAGCGGTACTTGGAAGTGAGAAGGCAGGTGCAGAGAGCACCGCGATCTGCCAGCGCTGTGCAGGCTGTAAAGGAAAGAGGGCTACCACTAGGATGTGCTGCAAATACACGTTCCCAGGCGTCGACAGTAAGCTCCGGGGAAGCTCGTTGAGCTACAAGTGTTCTCTGGGCGAGACTTAGCTGAGAAGCTTTCCGTTCAGATTCAGGCTACCACGCAGCCCGAATGTGCTGCTCCCTAGCGCTGAGAGAGAAAGTGCAGAGCCCAGGCGTGTTTGGGTAGAGGCATTTGGGTGGAGCATTTCTCTGGCGGCACCGTGCTCTCTGGGCGACAAGTAGACACCGCTTCGACTCCGGCACAATGAAGGCGCAGAGCACGGAGCTGCTATGCGCACGGCACAGGCTGCAAGAGAAAGCGTGGCTGCCTCTCGCTTGTGTGCGGATTCACGTTAGCACTTGAGAACAGAAAGTTCCACCTGCGGCTACTTGTGCTGCTACCTAGTTCTCTTCCAGCTTTCCCTGGAAAGCATTGTGCCCAGCTTTATGCTCGGAGATGCAGAGATGACAGTGGTAGATGCAGCGGAGACTGGAAATACAGAGTGCAGCCGAGAGTTTCTGCTGCTTTGACGTGAGGCAAGGGGAAAGTGCAGCCCAGCAGAGGCTTTGACTTGTGGAGCCTTTTTCTTTGGCAGCAGCTGCTGCAAGCAGGCAAGGAAGCTGCGAGAGTGAAGAAGGGGACGGTCTGTCTATGGGAGAAGGGAGCTGCCGAGGCGCAGTGTGTTGTGCTCAGTTTCAAGGCTGCCTGGAGGAGGGGGGTGCTTGAAGAACGCCTTCTTTCTGGACGCCTCCTTCTGCCTGTGCTCCAGCTGCATGCACTCTGCAGCACGGCAGGTTTAGGAACCTGCTTCTGGCCAGCTTGTGTCCACGAGTGCAAGGGCTGCGCCTTCCTTTCGGAAGCAGCCAGAGCCTTCTCAGCTGCAGCTGCGTGTGAAGCAGCTGTTGGCTGGACATTTGAAATTGGCTGCCCTCAGTGCATGAGCCCGGTGCCCAGCTGCTTGCTTCTTCGCCTTCTGTGCTCTGGGCAGAAGTGAAGCCCAGCCATGGCTTGGAGCTTTGCCGCTCTTCAGCGTGAACACTGCACGCAGCCACAGTGTGCTGTGCAGGGATTTTCATCAGCTCAACGTACAACAAGCATTTTCTTGCTGTTTCACCGAGTCCAAACTGTCCGTGTAGCTCTCGCTCAGCGAAAAGCGTTTGGAGAGAAACACTTGCTGCAGTAGCTTTTCGCTGGGCAAGACTTTCACCACAGCACCCCAATTCGGGCAAGGAGCAGGAGAACGGAAGAGCATCTTTTCGTCCTGCCACGTTCTTCTGGGCGACACGCCTATCCGCCTCTTGGCTCCCTGCAAGGCTGTAAGCACGGCTGCGGTACTTGGAAGTGAGAAGGCAGGTGCAGAGAGCACCGCGATCTGCCAGCGCTGTGCAGGCTGTAAAGGAAAGAGGGCTACCACTAGGATGTGCTGCAAATACAGGTTCCCAGGCGTCGACAGTAAGCTCCGGGGAAGCTCGTTGACCTTCAAGTGTTCTCTGGGCGAGACTTAGCTGAGAAGCTTTCCGTTCAGATTCAGGCTACCACGCAGCCCGAATGTGCTGCTCCCTAGCGCTGAGAGAGAAAGTGCAGAGCCCAGGCGTGTTTGGGTAGAGGCATTTGGGTGGAGCATTTCTCTGGCGGCACCGTGCTCTCTGGGCGACAAGTAGACACCGCTTCGACTCCGGCACAATGAAGGCGCAGAGCACGGAGCTGCGATGCGCACGGCACAGGCTGCAAGAGGAAGCGTGGCTGCCTCTCGCTTGTGTGCGGATTCACGTTAGCACTTGAGAACAGAAAGTTCCACCTGCGGCTACTTGTGCTGCTACCTATTTCTCTTCCAGCTTTCCCTGGAAAGCATTGTGCCCAGCTTTATGCTCGGAGATGCAGAGATGACAGTGGTAGATGCAGCGGAGACTGGAAATACAGAGTGCAGCCGAGAGTTTCTGCTGCTTTGACGTGAGGCAAGTGGAAAGTGCAGCCCAGCAGAGGCTTTGACTTGTGGAGCCTTTTTCTTTGGCAGCAGCTGCTGCAAGCAGGCAAGGAAGCTGCGAGAGTGAAGAAGGGGACGGTCTGTCTATGGGAGAAGGGAGCTGCCGAGGCGCAGTGTGTTGTGCTCAGTTTCAAGGCTGCCTGGAGGAGGGGGGTGCTTGAAGAACGCCTTCTTTCTGGACGCCTCCTTCTGCCTGTGCTCCAGCTGCATGCACTCTGCAGCACGGCAGGTTTAGGAACCTGCTTCTGGCCAGCTTGTGTCCAGGAGTGCAAGGGCTGCGCCTTCCTTTCGGAAGCAGCCAGAGCCTTCTCAGCTGCAGCTGCGTGTGAAGCAGCTCTTGGCTGGACATTTGAAATTGGCTGCCCTCAGTGCATGAGCCCGGTGCCCAGCTGCTTGCTTCTTCGCCTTCTGTGCTCTAGGCAGAAGTGAAGCCCAGCCATGGCTTGGAGCTTTGCCGCTCTTCAGCGTGAACACTGCATGCAGCCACAGTGTGCTGTGCAGGGATTTTCATCAGCTCAACGTACAACAAGCATTTTCTTGCTGTTTCACCGAGTCCAAACTGTCCGTGTAGCTCTCGCTCAGCGAAAAGCGTTTGGAGAGAAACACTTGCTGCAGTAGCTTTTCGCTGGGCAAGACTTTCACCACAGCACCCCAATTCGGGCAAGGAGCAGGAGAACGGAAGAGCATCTTTTCGTCCTGCCACGTTCTTCTGGGCGACACGCCTATCCGCCTCTTGGCTCCCTGCAAGGCTGTAAGCACGGCTGCGGTACTTGGAAGTGAGAAGGCAGGTGCAGAGAGCACCGCGATCTGCCAGCGCTGTGCAGGCTGTAAAGGAAAGAGGGCTACCACTAGGATGTGCTGCAAATACAGGTTCCCAGGCGTCGACAGTAAGCTCCGGGGAAGCTCGTTGAGCTACAAGTGTTCTCTGGGCGAGACTTAGCTGAGAAGCTTTCCGTTCAGATTCAGGCTACCACGCAGCCCGAATGTGCTGCTCCCTAGCGCTGAGAGAGAAAGTGCAGAGCCCAGGCGTGTTTGGGTAGAGGCATTTGGGTGGAGCATTTCTCTGGCGGCACCGTGCTCTCTGGGCGACAAGTAGACACCGCTTCCACTCCGGCACAATGAAGGCGCAGAGCACGGAGCTGCTATGCGCACGGCACAGGCTGCAAGAGGAAGCGTGGCTGCCTCTCGCTTGTGTGCGGATTCACGTTAGCACTTGCAAACAGAAAGTTCCACCTGCGGCTACTTGTGCTGCTACCTAGTTCTCTTCCAGCTTTCCCTGGAAAGCATTGTGCCCAGCTTTATGCTCGGAGATGCAGAGATGACAGTGGTAGATGCAGCGGAGACTGGAAATACAGAGTGCAGCCGAGAGTTTCTGCTGCTTTGACGTGAGGCAAGGGGAAAGTGCAGCCCAGCAGAGGCTTTGACTTGTGGAGCCTTTTTCTTTGGCAGCAGCTGCTGCAAGCAGGCAAGGAAGCTGCGAGAGTGAAGAAGGGGACGGTCTGTCTATGGGAGAAGGGAGCTGCCGAGGCGCAGTGTGTTGTGCTCAGTTTCAAGGCTGCCTGGAGGAGGGGGGTGCTTGAAGAACGCCTTCTTTCTGGACGCCTCCTTCTGCCTGTGCTCCAGCTGCATGCACTCTGCAGCACGGCAGGTTTAGGAACCTGCTTCTGGCCAGCTTGTGTCCAGGAGTGCAAGGGCTGCGCCTTCCTTTCGGAAGCAGCCAGAGCCTTCTCAGCTGCAGCTGCGTGTGAAGCAGCTGTTGGCTGGACATTTGAAATTGGCTGCCCTCAGTGCATGAGCCCGGTGCCCAGCTGCTTGCTTCTTCGCCTTCTGTGCTCTGGGCAGAAGTGAAGCCCAGCCATGGCTTGGAGCTTTGCCGCTCTTCAGCGTGAACACTGCACGCAGCCACAGTGTGCTGTGCAGGGATTTTCATCAGCTCAACGTACAACAAGCATTTTCTTGCTGTTTCACCGAGTCCAAACTGTCCGTGTAGCTCTCGCTCAGCGAAAAGCGTTTGGAGAGAAACACTTGCTGCAGTAGCTTTTCGCTGGGCAAGACTTTCACCACAGCACCCCAATTCGGGCAAGGAGCAGGAGAACGGAAGAGCATCTTTTCGTCCTGCCACGTTCTTCTGGGCGACACGCCTATCCGCCTCTTGGCTCCCTGCAAGGCTGTAAGCACGGCTGCGGTACTTGGAAGTGAGAAGGCAGGTGCAGAGAGCACCGCGATCTGCCAGCGCTGTGCAGGCTGTAAAGGAAAGAGGGCTACCACTAGGATGTGCTGCAAATACACGTTCCCAGGCGTCGACGGTAAGCTCCGGGGAAGCTCGTTGAGCTACAAGTGTTCTCTGGGCGAGACTTAGCTGAGAAGCTTTCCGTTCAGATTCAGGCTACCACGCAGCCCGAATGTGCTGCTCCCTAGCGCTGAGAGAGAAAGTGCAGAGCCCAGGCGTGTTTGGGTAGAGGCATTTGGGTGGAGCATTTCTCTGGCGGCACCGTGCTCTCTGGGCGACAAGTAGACACCGCTTCGACTCCGGCACAATGAAGGCGCAGAGCACGGAGCTGCTATGCGCACGGCACAGGCTGCAAGAGGAAGCGTGGCTGCCTCTCGCTTGTGTGCGGATTCACGTTAGCACTTGCAAACAGAAAGTTCCACCTGCGGCTACTTGTGCTGCTACCTAGTTCTCTTCCAGCTTTCCCTGGAAAGCATTGTGCCCAGCTTTATGCTCGGAGATGCAGAGATGACAGTGGTAGATGCAGCGGAGACTGGAAATACAGAGTGCAGCCGAGAGTTTCTGCTGCTTTGACGTGAGGCAAGGGGAAAGTGCAGCCCAGCAGAGGCTTTGACTTGTGGAGCCTTTTTCTTTGGCAGCAGCTGCTGCAAGCAGGCAAGGAAGCTGCGAGAGTGAAGAAGGGGACGGTCTGTCTATGGGAGAAGGGAGCTGCCGAGGCGCAGTGTGTTGTGCTCAGTTTCAAGGCTGCCTGGAGGAGGGGGGTGCTTGAAGAACGCCTTCTTTCTGGACGCCTCCTTCTGCCTGTGCTCCAGCTGCATGCACTCTGCAGCACGGCAGGTTTAGGAACCTGCTTCTGGCCAGCTTGTGTCCAGGAGTGCAAGGGCTGCGCCTTCCTTTCGGAAGCAGCCAGAGCCTTCTCAGCTGCAGCTGCGTGTGAAGCAGCTCTTGGCTGGACATTTGAAATTGGCTGCCCTCAGTGCATGAGCCCGGTGCCCAGCTGCTTGCTTCTTCGCCTTCTGTGCTCTGGGCAGAAGTGAAGCCCAGCCATGGCTTGGAGCTTTGCCGCTCTTCAGCGTGAACACTGCACGCAGCCACAGTGTGCTGTGCAGGGATTTTCATCAGCTCAACGTACAACAAGCATTTTCTTGCTGTTTCACCGAGTCCAAACTGTCCGTGTAGCTCTCGCTCAGCGAAAAGCGTTTGGAGAGAAACACTTGCTGCAGTAGCTTTTCGCTGGGCAAGACTTTCACCACAGCACCCCAATTCGGGCAAGGAGCAGGAGAACGGAAGAGCATCTTTTCGTCCTGCCACGTTCTTCTGGGCGACACGCCTATCCGCCTCTTGGCTCCCTGCAAGGCTGTAAGCACGGCAGCGGTACTTGGAAGTGAGAAGGCAGGTGCAGAGAGCACCGCGATCTGCCAGCGCTGTGCAGGCTGTAAAGGAAAGAGGGCTACCACTAGGATGTGCTGCAAATACACGTTCCCAGGCGTCGACGGTAAGCTCCGGGGAAGCTCGTTGAGCTACAAGTGTTCTCTGGGCGAGACTTAGCTGAGAAGCTTTCCGTTCAGATTCAGGCTACCACGCAGCCCGAATGTGCTGCTCCCTAGCGCTGAGAGAGAAAGTGCAGAGCCCAGGCGTGTTTGGGTAGAGGCATTTGGGTGGAGCATTTCTCTGGCGGCACCGTGCTCTCTGGGCGACAAGTAGACACCGCTTCGACTCCGGCACAATGAAGGCGCAGAGCACGGAGCTGCTATGCGCACGGCACAGGCTGCAAGAGGAAGCGTGGCTGCCTCTCGCTTGTGTGCGGATTCACGTTAGCACTTGAGAACAGAAAGTTCCACCTGCGGCTACTTGTGCTGCTACCTATTTCTCTTCCAGCTTTCCCTGGAAAGCATTGTGCCCAGCTTTATGCTCGGAGATGCAGAGATGACAGTGGTAGATGCAGCGGAGACTGGAAATACAGAGTGCAGCCGAGAGTTTCTGCTGCTTTGACGTGAGGCAAGGGGAAAGTGCAGCCCAGCAGAGGCTTTGACTTGTGGAGCCTTTTTCTTTGGCAGCAGCTGCTGCAAGCAGGCAAGGAAGCTGCGAGAGTGAAGAAGGGGACGGTCTGTCTATGGGAGAAGGGAGCTGCCGAGGCGCAGTGTGTTGTGCTCAGTTTCAAGGCTGCCTGGAGGAGGGGGGTGCTTGAAGAACGCCTTCTTTCTGGACGCCTCCTTCTGCCTGTGCTCCAGCTGCATGCACTCTGCAGCACGGCAGGTTTAGGAACCTGCTTCTGGCCAGCTTGTGTCCAGGAGTGCAAGGGCTGCGCCTTCCTTTCGGAAGCAGCCAGAGCCTTCTCAGCTGCAGCTGCGTGTGAAGCAGCTGTTGGCTGGACATTTGAAATTGGCTGCCCTCAGTGCATGAGCCCGGTGCCCAGCTGCTTGCTTCTTCGCCTTCTGTGCTCTGGGCAGAAGTGAAGCCCAGCCATGGCTTGGAGCTTTGCCGCTCTTCAGCGTGAACACTGCACGCAGCCACAGTGTGCTGTGCAGGGATTTTCATCAGCTCAACGTACAACAAGCATTTTCTTGCTGTTTCACCGAGTCCAAACTGTCCGTGTAGCTCTCGCTCAGCGAAAAGCGTTTGGAGAGAAACACTTGCTGCAGTAGCTTTTCGCTGGGCAAGACTTTCACCACAGCACCCCAATTCGGGCAAGGAGCAGGAGAACGGAAGAGCATCTTTTCGTCCTGCCACGTTCTTCTGGGCGACACGCCTATCCGCCTCTTGGCTCCCTGCAAGGCTGTAAGCACGGCAGCGGTACTTGGAAGTGAGAAGGCAGGTGCAGAGAGCACCGCGATCTGCCAGCGCTGTGCAGGCTGTAAAGGAAAGAGGGCTACCACTAGGATGTGCTGCAAATACAGGTTCCCAGGCGTCGACGGTAAGCTCCGGGGAAGCTCGTTGAGCTACAAGTGTTCTCTGGGCGAGACTTAGCTGAGAAGCTTTCCGTTCAGATTCAGGCTACCACGCAGCCCGAATGTGCTGCTCCCTAGCGCTGAGAGAGAAAGTGCAGAGCCCAGGCGTGTTTGGGTAGAGGCATTTGGGTGGAGCATTTCTCTGGCGGCACCGTGCTCTCTGGGCGACAAGTAGACACCGCTTCGACTCCGGCACAATGAAGGCGCAGAGCACGGAGCTGCTATGCGCACGGCACAGGCTGCAAGAGGAAGCGTGGCTGCCTCTCGCTTGTGTGCGGATTCACGTTAGCACTTGAGAACAGAAAGTTCCACCTGCGGCTACTTGTGCTGCTACCTATTTCTCTTCCAGCTTTCCCTGGAAAGCATTGTGCCCAGCTTTATGCTCGGAGATGCAGAGATGACAGTGGTAGATGCAGCGGAGACTGGAAATACAGAGTGCAGCCGAGAGTTTCTGCTGCTTTGACGTGAGGCAAGGGGAAAGTGCAGCCCAGCAGAGGCTTTGACTTGTGGAGCCTTTTTCTTTGGCAGCAGCTGCTGCAAGCAGGCAAGGAAGCTGCGAGAGTGAAGAAGGGGACGGTCTGTCTATGGGAGAAGGGAGCTGCCGAGGCGCAGTGTGTTGTGCTCAGTTTCAAGGCTGCCTAGAGGAGGGGGGTGCTTGAAGAACGCCTTCTTTCTGGACGCCTCCTTCTGCCTGTGCTCCAGCTGCATGCACTCTGCAGCACGGCAGGTTTAGGAACCTGCTTCTGGCCAGCTTGTGTCCAGGAGTGCAAGGGCTGCGCCTTCCTTTCGGAAGCAGCCAGAGCCTTCTCAGCTGCAGCTGCGTGTGAAGCAGCTGTTGGCTGGACATTTGAAATTGGCTGCCCTCAGTGCATGAGCCCGGTGCCCAGCTGCTTGCTTCTTCGCCTTCTGTGCTCTGGGCAGAAGTGAAGCCCAGCCATGGCTTGGAGCTTTGCCGCTCTTCAGCGTGAACACTGCACGCAGCCACAGTGTGCTGTGCAGGGATTTTCATCAGCTCAACGTACAACAAGCATTTTCTTGCTGTTTCACCGAGTCCAAACTGTCCGTGTAGCTCTCGCTCAGCGAAAAGCGTTTGGAGAGAAACACTTGCTGCAGTAGCTTTTCGCTGGGCAAGACTTTCACCACAGCACCCCAATTCGGGCAAGGAGCAGGAGAACGGAAGAGCATCTTTTCGTCCTGCCACGTTCTTCTGGGCGACACGCCTATCCGCCTCTTGGCTCCCTGCAAGGCTGTAAGCACGGCAGCGGTACTTGGAAGTGAGAAGGCAGGTGCAGAGAGCACCGCGATCTGCCAGCGCTGTGCAGGCTGTAAAGGAAAGAGGGCTACCACTAGGATGTGCTGCAAATACACGTTCCCAGGCGTCGACGGTAAGCTCCGGGGAAGCTCGTTGAGCTACAAGTGTTCTCTGGGCGAGACTTAGCTGAGAAGCTTTCCGTTCAGATTCAGGCTACCACGCAGCCCGAATGTGCTGCTCCCTAGCGCTGAGAGAGAAAGTGCAGAGCCCAGGCGTGTTTGGGTAGAGGCATTTGGGTGGAGCATTTCTCTGGCGGCACCGTGCTCTCTGGGCGACAAGTAGACACCGCTTCGACTCCGGCACAATGAAGGCGCAGAGCACGGAGCTGCTATGCGCACGGCACAGGCTGCAAGAGGAAGCGTGGCTGCCTCTCGCTTGTGTGCGGATTCACGTTAGCACTTGCAAACAGAAAGTTCCACCTGCGGCTACTTGTGCTGCTACCTAGTTCTCTTCCAGCTTTCCCTGGAAAGCATTGTGCCCAGCTTTATGCTCGGAGATGCAGAGATGACAGTGGTAGATGCAGCGGAGACTGGAAATACAGAGTGCAGCCGAGAGTTTCTGCTGCTTTGACGTGAGGCAAGGGGAAAGTGCAGCCCAGCAGAGGCTTTGACTTGTGGAGCCTTTTTCTTTGGCAGCAGCTGCTGCAAGCAGGCAAGGAAGCTGCGAGAGTGAAGAAGGGGACGGTCTGTCTATGGGAGAAGGGAGCTGCCGAGGCGCAGTGTGTTGTGCTCAGTTTCAAGGCTGCCTGGAGGAGGGGGGTGCTTGAAGAACGCCTTCTTTCTGGACGCCTCCTTCTGCCTGTGCTCCAGCTGCATGCACTCTGCAGCACGGCAGGTTTAGGAACCTGCTTCTGGCCAGCTTGTGTCCACGAGTGCAAGGGCTGCGCCTTCCTTTCGGAAGCAGCCAGAGCCTTCTCAGCTGCAGCTGCGTGTGAAGCAGCTCTTGGCTGGACATTTGAAATTGGCTGCCCTCAGTGCATGAGCCCGGTGCCCAGCTGCTTGCTTCTTCGCCTTCTGTGCTCTGGGCAGAAGTGAAGCCCAGCCATGGCTTGGAGCTTTGCCGCTCTTCAGCGTGAACACTGCACGCAGCCACAGTGTGCTGTGCAGGGATTTTCATCAGCTCAACGTACAACAAGCATTTTCTTGCTGTTTCACCGAGTCCAAACTGTCCGTGTAGCTCTCGCTCAGCGAAAAGCGTTTGGAGAGAAACACTTGCTGCAGTAGCTTTTCGCTGGGCAAGACTTTCACCACAGCACCCCAATTCGGGCAAGGAGCAGGAGAACGGAAGAGCATCTTTTCGTCCTGCCACGTTCTTCTGGGCGACACGCCTATCCGCCTCTTGGCTCCCTGCAAGGCTGTAAGCACGGCTGCGGTACTTGGAAGTGAGAAGGCAGGTGCAGAGAGCACCGCGATCTGCCAGCGCTGTGCAGGCTGTAAAGGAAAGAGGGCTACCACTAGGATGTGCTGCAAATACAGGTTCCCAGGCGTCGACAGTAAGCTCCGGGGAAGCTCGTTGAGCTACAAGTGTTCTCTGGGCGAGACTTAGCTGAGAAGCTTTCCGTTCAGATTCAGGCTACCACGCAGCCCGAATGTGCTGCTCCCTAGCGCTGAGAGAGAAAGTGCAGAGCCCAGGCGTGTTTGGGTAGAGGCATTTGGGTGGAGCATTTCTCTGGCGGCACCGTGCTCTCTGGGCGACAAGTAGACACCGCTTCCACTCCGGCACAATGAAGGCGCAGAGCACGGAGCTGCTATGCGCACGGCACAGGCTGCAAGAGGAAGCGTGGCTGCCTCTCGCTTGTGTGCGGATTCACGTTAGCACTTGCAAACAGAAAGTTCCACCTGCGGCTACTTGTGCTGCTACCTATTTCTCTTCCAGCTTTCCCTGGAAAGCATTGTGCCCAGCTTTATGCTCGGAGATGCAGAGATGACAGTGGTAGATGCAGCGGAGACTGGAAATACAGAGTGCAGCCGAGAGTTTCTGCTGCTTTGACGTGAGGCAAGGGGAAAGTGCAGCCCAGCAGAGGCTTTGACTTGTGGAGCCTTTTTCTTTGGCAGCAGCTGCTGCAAGCAGGCAAGGAAGCTGCGAGAGTGAAGAAGGGGACGGTCTGTCTATGGGAGAAGGGAGCTGCCGAGGCGCAGTGTGTTGTGCTCAGTTTCAAGGCTGCCTGGAGGAGGGGGGTGCTTGAAGAACGCCTTCTTTCTGGACGCCTCCTTCTGCCTGTGCTCCAGCTGCATGCACTCTGCAGCACGGCAGGTTTAGGAACCTGCTTCTGGCCAGCTTGTGTCCAGGAGTGCAAGGGCTGCGCCTTCCTTTCGGAAGCAGCCAGAGCCTTCTCAGCTGCAGCTGCGTGTGAAGCAGCTGTTGGCTGGACATTTGAAATTGGCTGCCCTCAGTGCATGAGCCCGGTGCCCAGCTGCTTGCTTCTTCGCCTTCTGTGCTCTGGGCAGAAGTGAAGCCCAGCCATGGCTTGGAGCTTTGCCGCTCTTCAGCGTGAACACTGCACGCAGCCACAGTGTGCTGTGCAGGGATTTTCATCAGCTCAACGTACAACAAGCATTTTCTTGCTGTTTCACCGAGTCCAAACTGTCCGTGTAGCTCTCGCTCAGCGAAAAGCGTTTGGAGAGAAACACTTGCTGCAGTAGCTTTTCGCTGGGCAAGACTTTCACCACAGCACCCCAATTCGGGCAAGGAGCAGGAGAACGGAAGAGCATCTTTTCGTCCTGCCACGTTCTTCTGGGCGACACGCCTATCCGCCTCTTGGCTCCCTGCAAGGCTGTAAGCACGGCTGCGGTACTTGGAAGTGAGAAGGCAGGTGCAGAGAGCACCGCGATCTGCCAGCGCTGTGCAGGCTGTAAAGGAAAGAGGGCTACCACTAGGATGTGCTGCAAATACACGTTCCCAGGCGTCGACGGTAAGCTCCGGGGAAGCTCGTTGAGCTACAAGTGTTCTCTGGGCGAGACTTAGCTGAGAAGCTTTCCGTTCAGATTCAGGCTACCACGCAGCCCGAATGTGCTGCTCCCTAGCGCTGAGAGAGAAAGTGCAGAGCCCAGGCGTGTTTGGGTAGAGGCATTTGGGTGGAGCATTTCTCTGGCGGCACCGTGCTCTCTGGGCGACAAGTAGACACCGCTTCGACTCCGGCACAATGAAGGCGCAGAGCACGGAGCTGCTATGCGCACGGCACAGGCTGCAAGAGGAAGCGTGGCTGCCTCTCGCTTGTGTGCGGATTCACGTTAGCACTTGAGAACAGAAAGTTCCACCTGCGGCTACTTGTGCTGCTACCTATTTCTCTTCCAGCTTTCCCTGGAAAGCATTGTGCCCAGCTTTATGCTCGGAGATGCAGAGATGACAGTGGTAGATGCAGCGGAGACTGGAAATACAGAGTGCAGCCGAGAGTTTCTGCTGCTTTGACGTGAGGCAAGGGGAAAGTGCAGCCCAGCAGAGGCTTTGACTTGTGGAGCCTTTTTCTTTGGCAGCAGCTGCTGCAAGCAGGCAAGGAAGCTGCGAGAGTGAAGAAGGGGACGGTCTGTCTATGGGAGAAGGGAGCTGCCGAGGCGCAGTGTGTTGTGCTCAGTTTCAAGGCTGCCTGGAGGAGGGGGGTGCTTGAAGAACGCCTTCTTTCTGGACGCCTCCTTCTGCCTGTGCTCCAGCTGCATGCACTCTGCAGCACGGCAGGTTTAGGAACCTGCTTCTGGCCAGCTTGTGTCCAGGAGTGCAAGGGCTGCGCCTTCCTTTCGGAAGCAGCCAGAGCCTTCTCAGCTGCAGCTGCGTGTGAAGCAGCTGTTGGCTGGACATTTGAAATTGGCTGCCCTCAGTGCATGAGCCCGGTGCCCAGCTGCTTGCTTCTTCGCCTTCTGTGCTCTGGGCAGAAGTGAAGCCCAGCCATGGCTTGGAGCTTTGCCGCTCTTCAGCGTGAACACTGCACGCAGCCACAGTGTGCTGTGCAGGGATTTTCATCAGCTCAACGTACAACAAGCATTTTCTTGCTGTTTCACCGAGTCCAAACTGTCCGTGTAGCTCTCGCTCAGCGAAAAGCGTTTGGAGAGAAACACTTGCTGCAGTAACTTTTCGCTGGGCAAGACTTTCACCACAGCACCCCAATTCGGGCAAGGAGCAGGAGAACGGAAGAGCATCTTTTCGTCCTGCCACGTTCTTCTGGGCGACACGCCTATCCGCCTCTTGGCTCCCTGCAAGGCTGTAAGCACGGCAGCGGTACTTGGAAGTGAGAAGGCAGGTGCAGAGAGCACCGCGATCTGCCAGCGCTGTGCAGGCTGTAAAGGAAAGAGGGCTACCACTAGGATGTGCTGCAAATACACGTTCCCAGGCGTCGACGGTAAGCTCCGGGGAAGCTCGTTGAGCTACAAGTGTTCTCTGGGCGAGACTTAGCTGAGAAGCTTTCCGTTCAGATTCAGGCTACCACGCAGCCCGAATGTGCTGCTCCCTAGCGCTGAGAGAGAAAGTGCAGAGCCCAGGCGTGTTTGGGTAGAGGCATTTGGGTGGAGCATTTCTCTGGCGGCACCGTGCTCTCTGGGCGACAAGTAGACACCGCTTCCACTCCGGCACAATGAAGGCGCAGAGCACGGAGCTGCTATGCGCACGGCACAGGCTGCAAGAGGAAGCGTGGCTGCCTCTCGCTTGTGTGCGGATTCACGTTAGCACTTGCAAACAGAAAGTTCCACCTGCGGCTACTTGTGCTGCTACCTAGTTCTCTTCCAGCTTTCCCTGGAAAGCATTGTGCCCAGCTTTATGCTCGGAGATGCAGAGATGACAGTGGTAGATGCAGCGGAGACTGGAAATACAGAGTGCAGCCGAGAGTTTCTGCTGCTTTGACGTGAGGCAAGGGGAAAGTGCAGCCCAGCAGAGGCTTTGACTTGTGGAGCCTTTTTCTTTGGCAGCAGCTGCTGCAAGCAGGCAAGGAAGCTGCGAGAGTGAAGAAGGGGACGGTCTGTCTATGGGAGAAGGGAGCTGCCGAGGCGCAGTGTGTTGTGCTCAGTTTCAAGGCTGCCTGGAGGAGGGGGGTGCTTGAAGAACGCCTTCTTTCTGGACGCCTCCTTCTGCCTGTGCTCCAGCTGCATGCACTCTGCAGCACGGCAGGTTTAGGAACCTGCTTCTGGCCAGCTTGTGTCCAGGAGTGCAAGGGCTGCGCCTTCCTTTCGGAAGCAGCCAGAGCCTTCTCAGCTGCAGCTGCGTGTGAAGCAGCTGTTGGCTGGACATTTGAAATTGGCTGCCCTCAGTGCATGAGCCCGGTGCCCAGCTGCTTGCTTCTTCGCCTTCTGTGCTCTGGGCAGAAGTGAAGCCCAGCCATGGCTTGGAGCTTTGCCGCTCTTCAGCGTGAACACTGCACGCAGCCACAGTGTGCTGTGCAGGGATTTTCATCAGCTCAACGTACAACAAGCATTTTCTTGCTGTTTCACCGAGTCCAAACTGTCCGTGTAGCTCTCGCTCAGCGAAAAGCGTTTGGAGAGAAACACTTGCTGCAGTAGCTTTTCGCTGGGCAAGACTTTCACCACAGCACCCCAATTCGGGCAAGGAGCAGGAGAACGGAAGAGCATCTTTTCGTCCTGCCACGTTCTTCTGGGCGACACGCCTATCCGCCTCTTGGCTCCCTGCAAGGCTGTAAGCACGGCTGCGGTACTTGGAAGTGAGAAGGCAGGTGCAGAGAGCACCGCGATCTGCCAGCGCTGTGCAGGCTGTAAAGGAAAGAGGGCTACCACTAGGATGTGCTGCAAATACACGTTCCCAGGCGTCGACGGTAAGCTCCGGGGAAGCTCGTTGAGCTACAAGTGTTCTCTGGGCGAGACTTAGCTGAGAAGCTTTCCGTTCAGATTCAGGCTACCACGCAGCCCGAATGTGCTGCTCCCTAGCGCTGAGAGAGAAAGTGCAGAGCCCAGGCGTGTTTGGGTAGAGGCATTTGGGTGGAGCATTTCTCTGGCGGCACCGTGCTCTCTGGGCGACAAGTAGACACCGCTTCGACTCCGGCACAATGAAGGCGCCGAGCACGGAGCTGCTATGCGCACGGCACAGGCTGCAAGAGGAAGCGTGGCTGCCTCTCGCTTGTGTGCGGATTCACGTTAGCACTTGCAAACAAAAGTTCCACCTGCGGCTACTTGTGCTGCTACCTATTTCTCTTCCAGCTTTCCCTGGAAAGCATTGTGCCCAGCTTTATCCTCGGAGATGCAGAGATGACAGTGGTAGATGCAGCGGAGACTGGAAATACAGAGTGCAGCCGAGAGTTTCTGCTGCTTTGACGTGAGGCAAGGGGAAAGTGCAGCCCAGCAGAGGCTTTGACTTGTGGAGCCTTTTTCTTTGGCAGCAGCTGCTGCAAGCAGGCAAGGAAGCTGCGAGAGTGAAGAAGGGGACGGTCTGTCTATGGGAGAAGGGAGCTGCCGAGGCGCAGTGTGTTGTGCTCAGTTTCAAGGCTGCCTGGAGGAGGGGGGTGCTTGAAGAACGCCTTCTTTCTGGACGCCTCCTTCTGCCTGTGCTCCAGCTGCATGCACTCTGCAGCACGGCAGGTTTAGGAACCTGCTTCTGGCCAGCTTGTGTCCAGGAGTGCAAGGGCTGCGCCTTCCTTTCGGAAGCAGCCAGAGCCTTCTCAGCTGCAGCTGCGTGTGAAGCAGCTGTTGGCTGGACATTTGAAATTGGCTGCCCTCAGTGCATGAGCCCGGTGCCCAGCTGCTTGCTTCTTCGCCTTCTGTGCTCTGGGCAGAAGTGAAGCCCAGCCATGGCTTGGAGCTTTGCCGCTCTTCAGCGTGAACACTGCACGCAGCCACAGTGTGCTGTGCAGGGATTTTCATCAGCTCAACGTACAACAAGCATTTTCTTGCTGTTTCACCGAGTCCAAACTGTCCGTGTAGCTCTCGCTCAGCGAAAAGCGTTTGGAGAGAAACACTTGCTGCAGTAGCTTTTCGCTGGGCAAGACTTTCACCACAGCACCCCAATTCGGGCAAGGAGCAGGAGAACGGAAGAGCATCTTTTCGTCCTGCCACGTTCTTCTGGGCGACACGCCTATCCGCCTCTTGGCTCCCTGCAAGGCTGTAAGCACGGCTGCGGTACTTGGAAGTGAGAAGGCAGGTGCAGAGAGCACCGCGATCTGCCAGCGCTGTGCAGGCTGGAAAGGAAAGAGGGCTACCACTAGGATGTGCTGCAAATACACGTTCCCAGGCGTCGACGGTAAGCTCCGGGGAAGCTCGTTGAGCTACAAGTGTTCTCTGGGCGAGACTTAGCTGAGAAGCTTTCCGTTCAGATTCAGGCTACCACGCAGCCCGAATGTGCTGCTCCCTAGCGCTGAGAGAGAAAGTGCAGAGCCCAGGCGTGTTTGGGTAGAGGCATTTGGGTGGAGCATTTCTCTGGCGGCACCGTGCTCTCTGGGCGACAAGTAGACACCGCTTCGACTCCGGCACAATGAAGGCGCAGAGCACGGAGCTGCTATGCGCACGGCACAGGCTGCAAGAGGAAGCGTGGCTGCCTCTCGCTTGTGTGCGGATTCACGTTAGCACTTGCAAACAGAAAGTTCCACCTGCGGCTACTTGTGCTGCTACCTAGTTCTCTTCCAGCTTTCCCTGGAAAGCATTGTGCCCAGCTTTATGCTCGGAGATGCAGAGATGACAGTGGTAGATGCAGCGGAGACTGGAAATACAGAGTGCAGCCGAGAGTTTCTGCTGCTTTGACGTGAGGCAAGGGGAAAGTGCAGCCCAGCAGAGGCTTTGACTTGTGGAGCCTTTTTCTTTGGCAGCAGCTGCTGCAAGCAGGCAAGGAAGCTGCGAGAGTGAAGAAGGGGACGGTCTGTCTATGGGAGAAGGGAGCTGCCGAGGCGCAGTGTGTTGTGCTCAGTTTCAAGGCTGCCTGGAGGAGGGGGGTGCTTGAAGAACGCCTTCTTTCTGGACGCCTCCTTCTGCCTGTGCTCCAGCTGCATGCACTCTGCAGCACGGCAGGTTTAGGAACCTGCTTCTGGCCAGCTTGTGTCCAGGAGTGCAAGGGCTGCGCCTTCCTTTCGGAAGCAGCCAGAGCCTTCTCAGCTGCAGCTGCGTGTGAAGCAGCTGTTGGCTGGACATTTGAAATTGGCTGCCCTCAGTGCATGAGCCCGGTGCCCAGCTGCTTGCTTCTTCGCCTTCTGTGCTCTGGGCAGAAGTGAAGCCCAGCCATGGCTTGGAGCTTTGCCGCTCTTCAGCGTGAACACTGCACGCAGCCACAGTGTGCTGTGCAGGGATTTTCATCAGCTCAACGTACAACAAGCATTTTCTTGCTGTTTCACCGAGTCCAAACTGTCCGTGTAGCTCTCGCTCAGCGAAAAGCGTTTGGAGAGAAACACTTGCTGCAGTAGCTTTTCGCTGGGCAAGACTTTCACCACAGCACCCCAATTCGGGCAAGGAGCAGGAGAACGGAAGAGCATCTTTTCGTCCTGCCACGTTCTTCTGGGCGACACGCCTATCCGCCTCTTGGCTCCCTGCAAGGCTGTAAGCACGGCAGCGGTACTTGGAAGTGAGAAGGCAGGTGCAGAGAGCACCGCGATCTGCCAGCGCTGTGCAGGCTGTAAAGGAAAGAGGGCTACCACTAGGATGTGCTGCAAATACACGTTCCCAGGCGTCGACGGTAAGCTCCGGGGAAGCTCGTTGAGCTACAAGTGTTCTCTGGGCGAGACTTAGCTGAGAAGCTTTCCGTTCAGATTCAGGCTACCACGCAGCCCGAATGTGCTGCTCCCTAGCGCTGAGAGAGAAAGTGCAGAGCCCAGGCGTGTTTGGGTAGAGGCATTTGGGTGGAGCATTTCTCTGGCGGCACCGTGCTCTCTGGGCGACAAGTAGACACCGCTTCGACTCCGGCACAATGAAGGCGCAGAGCACGGAGCTGCTATGCGCACGGCACAGGCTGCAAGAGGAAGCGTGGCTGCCTCTCGCTTGTGTGCGGATTCACGTTAGCACTTGAGAACAGAAAGTTCCACCTGCGGCTACTTGTGCTGCTACCTATTTCTCTTCCAGCTTTCCCTGGAAAGCATTGTGCCCAGCTTTATGCTCGGAGATGCAGAGATGACAGTGGTAGATGCAGCGGAGACTGGAAATACAGAGTGCAGCCGAGAGTTTCTGCTGCTTTGACGTGAGGCAAGGGGAAAGTGCAGCCCAGCAGAGGCTTTGACTTGTGGAGCCTTTTTCTTTGGCAGCAGCTGCTGCAAGCAGGCAAGGAAGCTGCGAGAGTGAAGAAGGGGACGGTCTGTCTATGGGAGAAGGGAGCTGCCGAGGCGCAGTGTGTTGTGCTCAGTTTCAAGGCTGCCTGGAGGAGGGGGGTGCTTGAAGAACGCCTTCTTTCTGGACGCCTCCTTCTGCCTGTGCTCCAGCTGCATGCACTCTGCAGCACGGCAGGTTTAGGAACCTGCTTCTGGCCAGCTTGTGTCCAGGAGTGCAAGGGCTGCGCCTTCCTTTCGGAAGCAGCCAGAGCCTTCTCAGCTGCAGCTGCGTGTGAAGCAGCTGTTGGCTGGACATTTGAAATTGGCTGCCCTCAGTGCATGAGCCCGGTGCCCAGCTGCTTGCTTCTTCGCCTTCTGTGCTCTGGGCAGAAGTGAAGCCCAGCCATGGCTTGGAGCTTTGCCGCTCTTCAGCGTGAACACTGCACGCAGCCACAGTGTGCTGTGCAGGGATTTTCATCAGCTCAACGTACAACAAGCATTTTCTTGCTGTTTCACCGAGTCCAAACTGTCCGTGTAGCTCTCGCTCAGCGAAAAGCGTTTGGAGAGAAACACTTGCTGCAGTAGCTTTTCGCTGGGCAAGACTTTCACCACAGCACCCCAATTCGGGCAAGGAGCAGGAGAACGGAAGAGCATCTTTTCGTCCTGCCACGTTCTTCTGGGCGACACGCCTATCCGCCTCTTGGCTCCCTGCAAGGCTGTAAGCACGGCAGCGGTACTTGGAAGTGAGAAGGCAGGTGCAGAGAGCACCGCGATCTGCCAGCGCTGTGCAGGCTGTAAAGGAAAGAGGGCTACCACTAGGATGTGCTGCAAATACACGTTCCCAGGCGTCGACGGTAAGCTCCGGGGAAGCTCGTTGAGCTACAAGTGTTCTCTGGGCGAGACTTAGCTGAGAAGCTTTCCGTTCAGATTCAGGCTACCACGCAGCCCGAATGTGCTGCTCCCTAGCGCTGAGAGAGAAAGTGCAGAGCCCAGGCGTGTTTGGGTAGAGGCATTTGGGTGGAGCATTTCTCTGGCGGCACCGTGCTCTCTGGGCGACAAGTAGACACCGCTTCGACTCCGGCACAATGAAGGCGCAGAGCACGGAGCTGCTATGCGCACGGCACAGGCTGCAAGAGGAAGCGTGGCTGCCTCTCGCTTGTGTGCGGATTCACGTTAGCACTTGAGAACAGAAAGTTCCACCTGCGGCTACTTGTGCTGCTACCTATTTCTCTTCCAGCTTTCCCTGGAAAGCATTGTGCCCAGCTTTATGCTCGGAGATGCAGAGATGACAGTGGTAGATGCAGCGGAGACTGGAAATACAGAGTGCAGCCGAGAGTTTCTGCTGCTTTGACGTGAGGCAAGGGGAAAGTGCAGCCCAGCAGAGGCTTTGACTTGTGGAGCCTTTTTCTTTGGCAGCAGCTGCTGCAAGCAGGCAAGGAAGCTGCGAGAGTGAAGAAGGGGACGGTCTGTCTATGGGAGAAGGGAGCTGCCGAGGCGCAGTGTGTTGTGCTCAGTTTCAAGGCTGCCTGGAGGAGGGGGGTGCTTGAAGAACGCCTTCTTTCTGGACGCCTCCTTCTGCCTGTGCTCCAGCTGCATGCACTCTGCAGCACGGCAGGTTTAGGAACCTGCTTCTGGCCAGCTTGTGTCCACGAGTGCAAGGGCTGCGCCTTCCTTTCGGAAGCAGCCAGAGCCTTCTCAGCTGCAGCTGCGTGTGAAGCAGCTGTTGGCTGGACATTTGAAATTGGCTGCCCTCAGTGCATGAGCCCGGTGCCCAGCTGCTTGCTTCTTCGCCTTCTGTGCTCTGGGCAGAAGTGAAGCCCAGCCATGGCTTGGAGCTTTGCCGCTCTTCAGCGTGAACACTGCACGCAGCCACAGTGTGCTGTGCAGGGATTTTCATCAGCTCAACGTACAACAAGCATTTTCTTGCTGTTTCACCGAGTCCAAACTGTCCGTGTAGCTCTCGCTCAGCGAAAAGCGTTTGGAGAGAAACACTTGCTGCAGTAGCTTTTCGCTGGGCAAGACTTTCACCACAGCACCCCAATTCGGGCAAGGAGCAGGAGAACGGAAGAGCATCTTTTCGTCCTGCCACGTTCTTCTGGGCGACACGCCTATCCGCCTCTTGGCTCCCTGCAAGGCTGTAAGCACGGCTGCGGTACTTGGAAGTGAGAAGGCAGGTGCAGAGAGCACCGCGATCTGCCAGCGCTGTGCAGGCTGTAAAGGAAAGAGGGCTACCACTAGGATGTGCTGCAAATACACGTTCCCAGGCGTCGACGGTAAGCTCCGGGGAAGCTCGTTGAGCTACAAGTGTTCTCTGGGCGAGACTTAGCTGAGAAGCTTTCCGTTCAGATTCAGGCTACCACGCAGCCCGAATGTGCTGCTCCCTAGCGCTGAGAGAGAAAGTGCAGAGCCCAGGCGTGTTTGGGTAGAGGCATTTGGGTGGAGCATTTCTCTGGCGGCACCGTGCTCTCTGGGCGACAAGTAGACACCGCTTCGACTCCGGCACAATGAAGGCGCAGAGCACGGAGCTGCGATGCGCACGGCACAGGCTGCAAGAGGAAGCGTGGCTGCCTCTCGCTTGTGTGCGGATTCACGTTAGCACTTGAGAACAGAAAGTTCCACCTGCGGCTACTTGTGCTGCTACCTATTTCTCTTCCAGCTTTCCCTGGAAAGCATTGTGCCCAGCTTTATGCTCGGAGATGCAGAGATGACAGTGGTAGATGCAGCGGAGACTGGAAATACAGAGTGCAGCCGAGAGTTTCTGCTGCTTTGACGTGAGGCAAGGGGAAAGTGCAGCCCAGCAGAGGCTTTGACTTGTGGAGCCTTTTTCTTTGGCAGCAGCTGCTGCAAGCAGGCAAGGAAGCTGCGAGAGTGAAGAAGGGGACGGTCTGTCTATGGGAGAAGGGAGCTGCCGAGGCGCAGTGTGTTGTGCTCAGTTTCAAGGCTGCCTGGAGGAGGGGGGTGCTTGAAGAACGCCTTCTTTCTGGACGCCTCCTTCTGCCTGTGCTCCAGCTGCATGCACTCTGCAGCACGGCAGGTTTAGGAACCTGCTTCTGGCCAGCTTGTGTCCACGAGTGCAAGGGCTGCGCCTTCCTTTCGGAAGCAGCCAGAGCCTTCTCAGCTGCAGCTGCGTGTGAAGCAGCTCTTGGCTGGACATTTGAAATTGGCTGCCCTCAGTGCATGAGCCCGGTGCCCAGCTGCTTGCTTCTTCGCCTTCTGTGCTCTAGGCAGAAGTGAAGCCCAGCCATGGCTTGGAGCTTTGCCGCTCTTCAGCGTGAACACTGCATGCAGCCACAGTGTGCTGTGCAGGGATTTTCATCAGCTCAACGTACAACAAGCATTTTCTTGCTGTTTCACCGAGTCCAAACTGTCCGTGTAGCTCTCGCTCAGCGAAAAGCGTTTGGAGAGAAACACTTGCTGCAGTAGCTTTTCGCTGGGCAAGACTTTCACCACAGCACCCCAATTCGGGCAAGGAGCAGGAGAACGGAAGAGCATCTTTTCGTCCTGCCACGTTCTTCTGGGCGACACGCCTATCCGCCTCTTGGCTCCCTGCAAGGCTGTAAGCACGGCTGCGGTACTTGGAAGTGAGAAGGCAGGTGCAGAGAGCACCGCGATCTGCCAGCGCTGTGCAGGCTGTAAAGGAAAGAGGGCTACCACTAGGATGTGCTGCAAATACAGGTTCCCAGGCGTCGACAGTAAGCTCCGGGGAAGCTCGTTGAGCTACAAGTGTTCTCTGGGCGAGACTTAGCTGAGAAGCTTTCCGTTCAGATTCAGGCTACCACGCAGCCCGAATGTGCTGCTCCCTAGCGCTGAGAGAGAAAGTGCAGAGCCCAGGCGTGTTTGGGTAGAGGCATTTGGGTGGAGCATTTCTCTGGCGGCACCGTGCTCTCTGGGCGACAAGTAGACACCGCTTCCACTCCGGCACAATGAAGGCGCAGAGCACGGAGCTGCTATGCGCACGGCACAGGCTGCAAGAGGAAGCGTGGCTGCCTCTCGCTTGTGTGCGGATTCACGTTAGCACTTGCAAACAGAAAGTTCCACCTGCGGCTACTTGTGCTGCTACCTAGTTCTCTTCCAGCTTTCCCTGGAAAGCATTGTGCCCAGCTTTATGCTCGGAGATGCAGAGATGACAGTGGTAGATGCAGCGGAGACTGGAAATAGAGAGTGCAGCGGAGAGTTTCTGCTGCTTTGACGTGAGGCAAGGGGAAAGTGCAGCCCAGCAGAGGCTTTGACTTGTGGAGCCTTTTTCTTTGGCAGCAGCTGCTGCAAGCAGGCAAGGAAGCTGCGAGAGTGAAGAAGGGGACGGTCTGTCTATGGGAGAAGGGAGCTGCCGAGGCGCAGTGTGTTGTGCTCAGTTTCAAGGCTGCCTGGAGGAGGGGGGTGCTTGAAGAACGCCTTCTTTCTGGACGCCTCCTTCTGCCTGTGCTCCAGCTGCATGCACTCTGCAGCACGGCAGGTTTAGGAACCTGCTTCTGGCCAGCTTGTGTCCAGGAGTGCAAGGGCTGCGCCTTCCTTTCGGAAGCAGCCAGAGCCTTCTCAGCTGCAGCTGCGTGTGAAGCAGCTGTTGGCTGGACATTTGAAATTGGCTGCCCTCAGTGCATGAGCCCGGTGCCCAGCTGCTTGCTTCTTCGCCTTCTGTGCTCTGGGCAGAAGTGAAGCCCAGCCATGGCTTGGAGCTTTGCCGCTCTTCAGCGTGAACACTGCACGCAGCCACAGTGTGCTGTGCAGGGATTTTCATCAGCTCAACGTACAACAAGCATTTTCTTGCTGTTTCACCGAGTCCAAACTGTCCGTGTAGCTCTCGCTCAGCGAAAAGCGTTTGGAGAGAAACACTTGCTGCAGTAGCTTTTCGCTGGGCAAGACTTTCACCACAGCACCCCAATTCGGGCAAGGAGCAGGAGAACGGAAGAGCATCTTTTCGTCCTGCCACGTTCTTCTGGGCGACACGCCTATCCGCCTCTTGGCTCCCTGCAAGGCTGTAAGCACGGCTGCGGTACTTGGAAGTGAGAAGGCAGGTGCAGAGAGCACCGCGATCTGCCAGCGCTGTGCAGGCTGTAAAGGAAAGAGGGCTACCACTAGGATGTGCTGCAAATACAGGTTCCCAGGCGTCGACAGTAAGCTCCGGGGAAGCTCGTTGAGCTACAAGTGTTCTCTGGGCGAGACTTAGCTGAGAAGCTTTCCGTTCAGATTCAGGCTACCACGCAGCCCGAATGTGCTGCTCCCTAGCGCTGAGAGAGAAAGTGCAGAGCCCAGGCGTGTTTGGGTAGAGGCATTTGGGTGGAGCATTTCTCTGGCGGCACCGTGCTCTCTGGGCGACAAGTAGACACCGCTTCCACTCCGGCACAATGAAGGCGCAGAGCACGGAGCTGCTATGCGCACGGCACAGGCTGCAAGAGGAAGCGTGGCTGCCTCTCGCTTGTGTGCGGATTCACGTTAGCACTTGCAAACAGAAAGTTCCACCTGCGGCTACTTGTGCTGCTACCTATTTCTCTTCCAGCTTTCCCTGGAAAGCATTGTGCCCAGCTTTATGCTCGGAGATGCAGAGATGACAGTGGTAGATGCAGCGGAGACTGGAAATACAGAGTGCAGCCGAGAGTTTCTGCTGCTTTGACGTGAGGCAAGGGGAAAGTGCAGCCCAGCAGAGGCTTTGACTTGTGGAGCCTTTTTCTTTGGCAGCAGCTGCTGCAAGCAGGCAAGGAAGCTGCGAGAGTGAAGAAGGGGACGGTCTGTCTATGGGAGAAGGGAGCTGCCGAGGCGCAGTGTGTTGTGCTCAGTTTCAAGGCTGCCTGGAGGAGGGGGGTGCTTGAAGAACGCCTTCTTTCTGGACGCCTCCTTCTGCCTGTGCTCCAGCTGCATGCACTCTGCAGCACGGCAGGTTTAGGAACCTGCTTCTGGCCAGCTTGTGTCCAGGAGTGCAAGGGCTGCGCCTTCCTTTCGGAAGCAGCCAGAGCCTTCTCAGCTGCAGCTGCGTGTGAAGCAGCTGTTGGCTGGACATTTGAAATTGGCTGCCCTCAGTGCATGAGCCCGGTGCCCAGCTGCTTGCTTCTTCGCCTTCTGTGCTCTGGGCAGAAGTGAAGCCCAGCCATGGCTTGGAGCTTTGCCGCTCTTCAGCGTGAACACTGCACGCAGCCACAGTGTGCTGTGCAGGGATTTTCATCAGCTCAACGTACAACAAGCATTTTCTTGCTGTTTCACCGAGTCCAAACTGTCCGTGGAGCTCTCGCTCAGCGAAAAGCGTTTGGAGAGAAACACTTGCTGCAGTAGCTTTTCGCTGGGCAAGACTTTCACCACAGCACCCCAATTCGGGCAAGGAGCAGGAGAACGGAAGAGCATCTTTTCGTCCTGCCACGTTCTTCTGGGCGACACGCCTATCCGCCTCTTGGCTCCCTGCAAGGCTGTAAGCACGGCTGCGGTACTTGGAAGTGAGAAGGCAGGTGCAGAGAGCACCGCGATCTGCCAGCGCTGTGCAGGCTGTAAAGGAAAGAGGGCTACCACTAGGATGTGCTGCAAATACACGTTCCCAGGCGTCGACGGTAAGCTCCGGGGAAGCTCGTTGAGCTACAAGTGTTCTCTGGGCGAGACTTAGCTGAGAAGCTTTCCGTTCAGATTCAGGCTACCACGCAGCCCGAATGTGCTGCTCCCTAGCGCTGAGAGAGAAAGTGCAGAGCCCAGGCGTGTTTGGGTAGAGGCATTTGGGTGGAGCATTTCTCTGGCGGCACCGTGCTCTCTGGGCGACAAGTAGACACCGCTTCGACTCCGGCACAATGAAGGCGCAGAGCACGGAGCTGCTATGCGCACGGCACAGGCTGCAAGAGGAAGCGTGGCTGCCTCTCGCTTGTGTGCGGATTCACGTTAGCACTTGAGAACAGAAAGTTCCACCTGCGGCTACTTGTGCTGCTACCTATTTCTCTTCCAGCTTTCCCTGGAAAGCATTGTGCCCAGCTTTATGCTCGGAGATGCAGAGATGACAGTGGTAGATGCAGCGGAGACTGGAAATACAGAGTGCAGCCGAGAGTTTCTGCTGCTTTGACGTGAGGCAAGGGGAAAGTGCAGCCCAGCAGAGGCTTTGACTTGTGGAGCCTTTTTCTTTGGCAGCAGCTGCTGCAAGCAGGCAAGGAAGCTGCGAGAGTGAAGAAGGGGACGGTCTGTCTATGGGAGAAGGGAGCTGCCGAGGCGCAGTGTGTTGTGCTCAGTTTCAAGGCTGCCTGGAGGAGGGGGGTGCTTGAAGAACGCCTTCTTTCTGGACGCCTCCTTCTGCCTGTGCTCCAGCTGCATGCACTCTGCAGCACGGCAGGTTTAGGAACCTGCTTCTGGCCAGCTTGTGTCCAGGAGTGCAAGGGCTGCGCCTTCCTTTCGGAAGCAGCCAGAGCCTTCTCAGCTGCAGCTGCGTGTGAAGCAGCTGTTGGCTGGACATTTGAAATTGGCTGCCCTCAGTGCATGAGCCCGGTGCCCAGCTGCTTGCTTCTTCGCCTTCTGTGCTCTGGGCAGAAGTGAAGCCCAGCCATGGCTTGGAGCTTTGCCGCTCTTCAGCGTGAACACTGCACGCAGCCACAGTGTGCTGTGCAGGGATTTTCATCAGCTCAACGTACAACAAGCATTTTCTTGCTGTTTCACCGAGTCCAAACTGTCCGTGTAGCTCTCGCTCAGCGAAAAGCGTTTGGAGAGAAACACTTGCTGCAGTAGCTTTTCGCTGGGCAAGACTTTCACCACAGCACCCCAATTCGGGCAAGGAGCAGGAGAACGGAAGAGCATCTTTTCGTCCTGCCACGTTCTTCTGGGCGACACGCCTATCCGCCTCTTGGCTCCCTGCAAGGCTGTAAGCATGGCAGCGGTACTTGGAAGTGAGAAGGCAGGTGCAGAGAGCACCGCGATCTGCCAGCGCTGTGCAGGCTGTAAAGGAAAGAGGGCTACCACTAGGATGTGCTGCAAATACACGTTCCCAGGCGTCGACGGTAAGCTCCGGGGAAGCTCGTTGAGCTACAAGTGTTCTCTGGGCGAGACTTAGCTGAGAAGCTTTCCGTTCAGATTCAGGCTACCACGCAGCCCGAATGTGCTGCTCCCTAGCGCTGAGAGAGAAAGTGCAGAGCCCAGGCGTGTTTGGGTAGAGGCATTTGGGTGGAGCATTTCTCTGGCGGCACCGTGCTCTCTGGGCGACAAGTAGACACCGCTTCCACTCCGGCACAATGAAGGCGCAGAGCACGGAGCTGCTATGCGCACGGCACAGGCTGCAAGAGGAAGCGTGGCTGCCTCTCGCTTGTGTGCGGATTCACGTTAGCACTTGCAAACAGAAAGTTCCACCTGCGGCTACTTGTGCTGCTACCTATTTCTCTTCCAGCTTTCCCTGGAAAGCATTGTGCCCAGCTTTATGCTCGGAGATGCAGAGATGACAGTGGTAGATGCAGCGGAGACTGGAAATACAGAGTGCAGCCGAGAGTTTCTGCTGCTTTGACGTGAGGCAAGGGGAAAGTGCAGCCCAGCAGAGGCTTTGACTTGTGGAGCCTTTTTCTTTGGCAGCAGCTGCTGCAAGCAGGCAAGGAAGCTGCGAGAGTGAAGAAGGGGACGGTCTGTCTATGGGAGAAGGGAGCTGCCGAGGCGCAGTGTGTTGTGCTCAGTTTCAAGGCTGCCTGGAGGAGGGGGGTGCTTGAAGAACGCCTTCTTTCTGGACGCCTCCTTCTGCCTGTGCTCCAGCTGCATGCACTCTGCAGCACGGCAGGTTTAGGAACCTGCTTCTGGCCAGCTTGTGTCCAGGAGTGCAAGGGCTGCGCCTTCCTTTCGGAAGCAGCCAGAGCCTTCTCAGCTGCAGCTGCGTGTGAAGCAGCTGTTGGCTGGACATTTGAAATTGGCTGCCCTCAGTGCATGAGCCCGGTGCCCAGCTGCTTGCTTCTTCGCCTTCTGTGCTCTGGGCAGAAGTGAAGCCCAGCCATGGCTTGGAGCTTTGCCGCTCTTCAGCGTGAACACTGCACGCAGCCACAGTGTGCTGTGCAGGGATTTTCATCAGCTCAACGTACAACAAGCATTTTCTTGCTGTTTCACCGAGTCCAAACTGTCCGTGTAGCTCTCGCTCAGCGAAAAGCGTTTGGAGAGAAACACTTGCTGCAGTAGCTTTTCGCTGGGCAAGACTTTCACCACAGCACCCCAATTCGGGCAAGGAGCAGGAGAACGGAAGAGCATCTTTTCGTCCTGCCACGTTCTTCTGGGCGACACGCCTATCCGCCTCTTGGCTCCCTGCAAGGCTGTAAGCACGGCTGCGGTACTTGGAAGTGAGAAGGCAGGTGCAGAGAGCACCGCGATCTGCCAGCGCTGTGCAGGCTGTAAAGGAAAGAGGGCTACCACTAGGATGTGCTGCAAATACACGTTCCCAGGCGTCGACGGTAAGCTCCGGGGAAGCTCGTTGAGCTACAAGTGTTCTCTGGGCGAGACTTAGCTGAGAAGCTTTCCGTTCAGATTCAGGCTACCACGCAGCCCGAATGTGCTGCTCCCTAGCGCTGAGAGAGAAAGTGCAGAGCCCAGGCGTGTTTGGGTAGAGGCATTTGGGTGGAGCATTTCTCTGGCGGCACCGTGCTCTCTGGGCGACAAGTAGACACCGCTTCGACTCCGGCACAATGAAGGCGCAGAGCACGGAGCTGCTATGCGCACGGCACAGGCTGCAAGAGGAAGCGTGGCTGCCTCTCGCTTGTGTGCGGATTCACGTTAGCACTTGAGAACAGAAAGTTCCACCTGCGGCTACTTGTGCTGCTACCTATTTCTCTTCCAGCTTTCCCTGGAAAGCATTGTGCCCAGCTTTATGCTCGGAGATGCAGAGATGACAGTGGTAGATGCAGCGGAGACTGGAAATACAGAGTGCAGCCGAGAGTTTCTGCTGCTTTGACGTGAGGCAAGGGGAAAGTGCAGCCCAGCAGAGGCTTTGACTTGTGGAGCCTTTTTCTTTGGCAGCAGCTGCTGCAAGCAGGCAAGGAAGCTGCGAGAGTGAAGAAGGGGACGGTCTGTCTATGGGAGAAGGGAGCTGCCGAGGCGCAGTGTGTTGTGCTCAGTTTCAAGGCTGCCTGGAGGAGGGGGGTGCTTGAAGAACGCCTTCTTTCTGGACGCCTCCTTCTGCCTGTGCTCCAGCTGCATGCACTCTGCAGCACGGCAGGTTTAGGAACCTGCTTCTGGCCAGCTTGTGTCCAGGAGTGCAAGGGCTGCGCCTTCCTTTCGGAAGCAGCCAGAGCCTTCTCAGCTGCAGCTGCGTGTGAAGCAGCTGTTGGCTGGACATTTGAAATTGGCTGCCCTCAGTGCATGAGCCCGGTGCCCAGCTGCTTGCTTCTTCGCCTTCTGTGCTCTGGGCAGAAGTGAAGCCCAGCCATGGCTTGGAGCTTTGCCGCTCTTCAGCGTGAACACTGCACGCAGCCACAGTGTGCTGTGCAGGGATTTTCATCAGCTCAACGTACAACAAGCATTTTCTTGCTGTTTCACCGAGTCCAAACTGTCCGTGTAGCTCTCGCTCAGCGAAAAGCGTTTGGAGAGAAACACTTGCTGCAGTAACTTTTCGCTGGGCAAGACTTTCACCACAGCACCCCAATTCGGGCAAGGAGCAGGAGAACGGAAGAGCATCTTTTCGTCCTGCCACGTTCTTCTGGGCGACACGCCTATCCGCCTCTTGGCTCCCTGCAAGGCTGTAAGCACGGCAGCGGTACTTGGAAGTGAGAAGGCAGGTGCAGAGAGCACCGCGATCTGCCAGCGCTGTGCAGGCTGTAAAGGAAAGAGGGCTACCACTAGGATGTGCTGCAAATACACGTTCCCAGGCGTCGACGGTAAGCTCCGGGGAAGCTCGTTGAGCTACAAGTGTTCTCTGGGCGAGACTTAGCTGAGAAGCTTTCCGTTCAGATTCAGGCTACCACGCAGCCCGAATGTGCTGCTCCCTAGCGCTGAGAGAGAAAGTGCAGAGCCCAGGCGTGTTTGGGTAGAGGCATTTGGGTGGAGCATTTCTCTGGCGGCACCGTGCTCTCTGGGCGACAAGTAGACACCGCTTCCACTCCGGCACAATGAAGGCGCAGAGCACGGAGCTGCTATGCGCACGGCACAGGCTGCAAGAGGAAGCGTGGCTGCCTCTCGCTTGTGTGCGGATTCACGTTAGCACTTGCAAACAGAAAGTTCCACCTGCGGCTACTTGTGCTGCTACCTAGTTCTCTTCCAGCTTTCCCTGGAAAGCATTGTGCCCAGCTTTATGCTCGGAGATGCAGAGATGACAGTGGTAGATGCAGCGGAGACTGGAAATACAGAGTGCAGCCGAGAGTTTCTGCTGCTTTGACGTGAGGCAAGGGGAAAGTGCAGCCCAGCAGAGGCTTTGACTTGTGGAGCCTTTTTCTTTGGCAGCAGCTGCTGCAAGCAGGCAAGGAAGCTGCGAGAGTGAAGAAGGGGACGGTCTGTCTATGGGAGAAGGGAGCTGCCGAGGCGCAGTGTGTTGTGCTCAGTTTCAAGGCTGCCTGGAGGAGGGGGGTGCTTGAAGAACGCCTTCTTTCTGGACGCCTCCTTCTGCCTGTGCTCCAGCTGCATGCACTCTGCAGCACGGCAGGTTTAGGAACCTGCTTCTGGCCAGCTTGTGTCCAGGAGTGCAAGGGCTGCGCCTTCCTTTCGGAAGCAGCCAGAGCCTTCTCAGCTGCAGCTGCGTGTGAAGCAGCTGTTGGCTGGACATTTGAAATTGGCTGCCCTCAGTGCATGAGCCCGGTGCCCAGCTGCTTGCTTCTTCGCCTTCTGTGCTCTGGGCAGAAGTGAAGCCCAGCCATGGCTTGGAGCTTTGCCGCTCTTCAGCGTGAACACTGCACGCAGCCACAGTGTGCTGTGCAGGGATTTTCATCAGCTCAACGTACAACAAGCATTTTCTTGCTGTTTCACCGAGTCCAAACTGTCCGTGTAGCTCTCGCTCAGCGAAAAGCGTTTGGAGAGAAACACTTGCTGCAGTAGCTTTTCGCTGGGCAAGACTTTCACCACAGCACCCCAATTCGGGCAAGGAGCAGGAGAACGGAAGAGCATCTTTTCGTCCTGCCACGTTCTTCTGGGCGACACGCCTATCCGCCTCTTGGCTCCCTGCAAGGCTGTAAGCACGGCTGCGGTACTTGGAAGTGAGAAGGCAGGTGCAGAGAGCACCGCGATCTGCCAGCGCTGTGCAGGCTGTAAAGGAAAGAGGGCTACCACTAGGATGTGCTGCAAATACACGTTCCCAGGCGTCGACGGTAAGCTCCGGGGAAGCTCGTTGAGCTACAAGTGTTCTCTGGGCGAGACTTAGCTGAGAAGCTTTCCGTTCAGATTCAGGCTACCACGCAGCCCGAATGTGCTGCTCCCTAGCGCTGAGAGAGAAAGTGCAGAGCCCAGGCGTGTTTGGGTAGAGGCATTTGGGTGGAGCATTTCTCTGGCGGCACCGTGCTCTCTGGGCGACAAGTAGACACCGCTTCGACTCCGGCACAATGAAGGCGCCGAGCACGGAGCTGCTATGCGCACGGCACAGGCTGCAAGAGGAAGCGTGGCTGCCTCTCGCTTGTGTGCGGATTCACGTTAGCACTTGCAAACAAAAGTTCCACCTGCGGCTACTTGTGCTGCTACCTATTTCTCTTCCAGCTTTCCCTGGAAAGCATTGTGCCCAGCTTTATCCTCGGAGATGCAGAGATGACAGTGGTAGATGCAGCGGAGACTGGAAATACAGAGTGCAGCCGAGAGTTTCTGCTGCTTTGACGTGAGGCAAGGGGAAAGTGCAGCCCAGCAGAGGCTTTGACTTGTGGAGCCTTTTTCTTTGGCAGCAGCTGCTGCAAGCAGGCAAGGAAGCTGCGAGAGTGAAGAAGGGGACGGTCTGTCTATGGGAGAAGGGAGCTGCCGAGGCGCAGTGTGTTGTGCTCAGTTTCAAGGCTGCCTGGAGGAGGGGGGTGCTTGAAGAACGCCTTCTTTCTGGACGCCTCCTTCTGCCTGTGCTCCAGCTGCATGCACTCTGCAGCACGGCAGGTTTAGGAACCTGCTTCTGGCCAGCTTGTGTCCAGGAGTGCAAGGGCTGCGCCTTCCTTTCGGAAGCAGCCAGAGCCTTCTCAGCTGCAGCTGCGTGTGAAGCAGCTGTTGGCTGGACATTTGAAATTGGCTGCCCTCAGTGCATGAGCCCGGTGCCCAGCTGCTTGCTTCTTCGCCTTCTGTGCTCTGGGCAGAAGTGAAGCCCAGCCATGGCTTGGAGCTTTGCCGCTCTTCAGCGTGAACACTGCACGCAGCCACAGTGTGCTGTGCAGGGATTTTCATCAGCTCAACGTACAACAAGCATTTTCTTGCTGTTTCACCGAGTCCAAACTGTCCGTGTAGCTCTCGCTCAGCGAAAAGCGTTTGGAGAGAAACACTTGCTGCAGTAGCTTTTCGCTGGGCAAGACTTTCACCACAGCACCCCAATTCGGGCAAGGAGCAGGAGAACGGAAGAGCATCTTTTCGTCCTGCCACGTTCTTCTGGGCGACACGCCTATCCGCCTCTTGGCTCCCTGCAAGGCTGTAAGCACGGCAGCGGTACTTGGAAGTGAGAAGGCAGGTGCAGAGAGCACCGCGATCTGCCAGCGCTGTGCAGGCTGGAAAGGAAAGAGGGCTACCACTAGGATGTGCTGCAAATACACGTTCCCAGGCGTCGACGGTAAGCTCCGGGGAAGCTCGTTGAGCTACAAGTGTTCTCTGGGCGAGACTTAGCTGAGAAGCTTTCCGTTCAGATTCAGGCTACCACGCAGCCCGAATGTGCTGCTCCCTAGCGCTGAGAGAGAAAGTGCAGAGCCCAGGCGTGTTTGGGTAGAGGCATTTGGGTGGAGCATTTCTCTGGCGGCACCGTGCTCTCTGGGCGACAAGTAGACACCGCTTCGACTCCGGCACAATGAAGGCGCAGAGCACGGAGCTGCTATGCGCACGGCACAGGCTGCAAGAGGAAGCGTGGCTGCCTCTCGCTTGTGTGCGGATTCACGTTAGCACTTGCAAACAGAAAGTTCCACCTGCGGCTACTTGTGCTGCTACCTAGTTCTCTTCCAGCTTTCCCTGGAAAGCATTGTGCCCAGCTTTATGCTCGGAGATGCAGAGATGACAGTGGTAGATGCAGCGGAGACTGGAAATACAGAGTGCAGCCGAGAGTTTCTGCTGCTTTGACGTGAGGCAAGGGGAAAGTGCAGCCCAGCAGAGGCTTTGACTTGTGGAGCCTTTTTCTTTGGCAGCAGCTGCTGCAAGCAGGCAAGGAAGCTGCGAGAGTGAAGAAGGGGACGGTCTGTCTATGGGAGAAGGGAGCTGCCGAGGCGCAGTGTGTTGTGCTCAGTTTCAAGGCTGCCTGGAGGAGGGGGGTGCTTGAAGAACGCCTTCTTTCTGGACGCCTCCTTCTGCCTGTGCTCCAGCTGCATGCACTCTGCAGCACGGCAGGTTTAGGAACCTGCTTCTGGCCAGCTTGTGTCCAGGAGTGCAAGGGCTGCGCCTTCCTTTCGGAAGCAGCCAGAGCCTTCTCAGCTGCAGCTGCGTGTGAAGCAGCTGTTGGCTGGACATTTGAAATTGGCTGCCCTCAGTGCATGAGCCCGGTGCCCAGCTGCTTGCTTCTTCGCCTTCTGTGCTCTGGGCAGAAGTGAAGCCCAGCCATGGCTTGGAGCTTTGCCGCTCTTCAGCGTGAACACTGCACGCAGCCACAGTGTGCTGTGCAGGGATTTTCATCAGCTCAACGTACAACAAGCATTTTCTTGCTGTTTCACCGAGTCCAAACTGTCCGTGTAGCTCTCGCTCAGCGAAAAGCGTTTGGAGAGAAACACTTGCTGCAGTAGCTTTTCGCTGGGCAAGACTTTCACCACAGCACCCCAATTCGGGCAAGGAGCAGGAGAACGGAAGAGCATCTTTTCGTCCTGCCACGTTCTTCTGGGCGACACGCCTATCCGCCTCTTGGCTCCCTGCAAGGCTGTAAGCACGGCAGCGGTACTTGGAAGTGAGAAGGCAGGTGCAGAGAGCACCGCGATCTGCCAGCGCTGTGCAGGCTGTAAAGGAAAGAGGGCTACCACTAGGATGTGCTGCAAATACACGTTCCCAGGCGTCGACGGTAAGCTCCGGGGAAGCTCGTTGAGCTACAAGTGTTCTCTGGGCGAGACTTAGCTGAGAAGCTTTCCGTTCAGATTCAGGCTACCACGCAGCCCGAATGTGCTGCTCCCTAGCGCTGAGAGAGAAAGTGCAGAGCCCAGGCGTGTTTGGGTAGAGGCATTTGGGTGGAGCATTTCTCTGGCGGCACCGTGCTCTCTGGGCGACAAGTAGACACCGCTTCGACTCCGGCACAATGAAGGCGCAGAGCACGGAGCTGCTATGCGCACGGCACAGGCTGCAAGAGGAAGCGTGGCTGCCTCTCGCTTGTGTGCGGATTCACGTTAGCACTTGAGAACAGAAAGTTCCACCTGCGGCTACTTGTGCTGCTACCTATTTCTCTTCCAGCTTTCCCTGGAAAGCATTGTGCCCAGCTTTATGCTCGGAGATGCAGAGATGACAGTGGTAGATGCAGCGGAGACTGGAAATACAGAGTGCAGCCGAGAGTTTCTGCTGCTTTGACGTGAGGCAAGGGGAAAGTGCAGCCCAGCAGAGGCTTTGACTTGTGGAGCCTTTTTCTTTGGCAGCAGCTGCTGCAAGCAGGCAAGGAAGCTGCGAGAGTGAAGAAGGGGACGGTCTGTCTATGGGAGAAGGGAGCTGCCGAGGCGCAGTGTGTTGTGCTCAGTTTCAAGGCTGCCTGGAGGAGGGGGGTGCTTGAAGAACGCCTTCTTTCTGGACGCCTCCTTCTGCCTGTGCTCCAGCTGCATGCACTCTGCAGCACGGCAGGTTTAGGAACCTGCTTCTGGCCAGCTTGTGTCCAGGAGTGCAAGGGCTGCGCCTTCCTTTCGGAAGCAGCCAGAGCCTTCTCAGCTGCAGCTGCGTGTGAAGCAGCTGTTGGCTGGACATTTGAAATTGGCTGCCCTCAGTGCATGAGCCCGGTGCCCAGCTGCTTGCTTCTTCGCCTTCTGTGCTCTGGGCAGAAGTGAAGCCCAGCCATGGCTTGGAGCTTTGCCGCTCTTCAGCGTGAACACTGCACGCAGCCACAGTGTGCTGTGCAGGGATTTTCATCAGCTCAACGTACAACAAGCATTTTCTTGCTGTTTCACCGAGTCCAAACTGTCCGTGTAGCTCTCGCTCAGCGAAAAGCGTTTGGAGAGAAACACTTGCTGCAGTAGCTTTTCGCTGGGCAAGACTTTCACCACAGCACCCCAATTCGGGCAAGGAGCAGGAGAACGGAAGAGCATCTTTTCGTCCTGCCACGTTCTTCTGGGCGACACGCCTATCCGCCTCTTGGCTCCCTGCAAGGCTGTAAGCACGGCTGCGGTACTTGGAAGTGAGAAGGCAGGTGCAGAGAGCACCGCGATCTGCCAGCGCTGTGCAGGCTGTAAAGGAAAGAGGGCTACCACTAGGATGTGCTGCAAATACACGTTCCCAGGCGTCGACGGTAAGCTCCGGGGAAGCTCGTTGAGCTACAAGTGTTCTCTGGGCGAGACTTAGCTGAGAAGCTTTCCGTTCAGATTCAGGCTACCACGCAGCCCGAATGTGCTGCTCCCTAGCGCTGAGAGAGAAAGTGCAGAGCCCAGGCGTGTTTGGGTAGAGGCATTTGGGTGGAGCATTTCTCTGGCGGCACCGTGCTCTCTGGGCGACAAGTAGACACCGCTTCGACTCCGGCACAATGAAGGCGCAGAGCACGGAGCTGCGATGCGCACGGCACAGGCTGCAAGAGGAAGCGTGGCTGCCTCTCGCTTGTGTGCGGATTCACGTTAGCACTTGAGAACAGAAAGTTCCACCTGCGGCTACTTGTGCTGCTACCTAGTTCTCTTCCAGCTTTCCCTGGAAAGCATTGTGCCCAGCTTTATGCTCGGAGATGCAGAGATGACAGTGGTAGATGCAGCGGAGACTGGAAATACAGAGTGCAGCCGAGAGTTTCTGCTGCTTTGACGTGAGGCAAGGGGAAAGTGCAGCCCAGCAGAGGCTTTGACTTGTGGAGCCTTTTTCTTTGGCAGCAGCTGCTGCAAGCAGGCAAGGAAGCTGCGAGAGTGAAGAAGGGGACGGTCTGTCTATGGGAGAAGGGAGCTGCCGAGGCGCAGTGTGTTGTGCTCAGTTTCAAGGCTGCCTGGAGGAGGGGGGTGCTTGAAGAACGCCTTCTTTCTGGACGCCTCCTTCTGCCTGTGCTCCAGCTGCATGCACTCTGCAGCACGGCAGGTTTAGGAACCTGCTTCTGGCCAGCTTGTGTCCACGAGTGCAAGGGCTGCGCCTTCCTTTCGGAAGCAGCCAGAGCCTTCTCAGCTGCAGCTGCGTGTGAAGCAGCTCTTGGCTGGACATTTGAAATTGGCTGCCCTCAGTGCATGAGCCCGGTGCCCAGCTGCTTGCTTCTTCGCCTTCTGTGCTCTAGGCAGAAGTGAAGCCCAGCCATGGCTTGGAGCTTTGCCGCTCTTCAGCGTGAACACTGCATGCAGCCACAGTGTGCTGTGCAGGGATTTTCATCAGCTCAACGTACAACAAGCATTTTCTTGCTGTTTCACCGAGTCCAAACTGTCCGTGTAGCTCTCGCTCAGCGAAAAGCGTTTGGAGAGAAACACTTGCTGCAGTAGCTTTTCGCTGGGCAAGACTTTCACCACAGCACCCCAATTCGGGCAAGGAGCAGGAGAACGGAAGAGCATCTTTTCGTCCTGCCACGTTCTTCTGGGCGACACGCCTATCCGCCTCTTGGCTCCCTGCAAGGCTGTAAGCACGGCTGCGGTACTTGGAAGTGAGAAGGCAGGTGCAGAGAGCACCGCGATCTGCCAGCGCTGTGCAGGCTGGAAAGGAAAGAGGGCTACCACTAGGATGTGCTGCAAATACACGTTCCCAGGCGTCGACGGTAAGCTCCGGGGAAGCTCGTTGAGCTACAAGTGTTCTCTGGGCGAGACTTAGCTGAGAAGCTTTCCGTTCAGATTCAGGCTACCACGCAGCCCGAATGTGCTGCTCCCTAGCGCTGAGAGAGAAAGTGCAGAGCCCAGGCGTGTTTGGGTAGAGGCATTTGGGTGGAGCATTTCTCTGGCGGCACCGTGCTCTCTGGGCGACAAGTAGACACCGCTTCGACTCCGGCACAATGAAGGCGCAGAGCACGGAGCTGCTATGCGCACGGCACAGGCTGCAAGAGGAAGCGTGGCTGCCTCTCGCTTGTGTGCGGATTCACGTTAGCACTTGCAAACAGAAAGTTCCACCTGCGGCTACTTGTGCTGCTACCTATTTCTCTTCCAGCTTTCCCTGGAAAGCATTGTGCCCAGCTTTATGCTCGGAGATGCAGAGATGACAGTGGTAGATGCAGCGGAGACTGGAAATACAGAGTGCAGCCGAGAGTTTCTGCTGCTTTGACGTGAGGCAAGGGGAAAGTGCAGCCCAGCAGAGGCTTTGACTTGTGGAGCCTTTTTCTTTGGCAGCAGCTGCTGCAAGCAGGCAAGGAAGCTGCGAGAGTGAAGAAGGGGACGGTCTGTCTATGGGAGGAGCTGCCGAGGCGCAGTGTGTTGTGCTCAGTTTCAAGGCTGCCTGGAGGAGGGGGGTGCTTGAAGAACGCCTTCTTTCTGGACGCCTCCTTCTGCCTGTGCTCCAGCTGCATGCACTCTGCAGCACGGCAGGTTTAGGAACCTGCTTCTGGCCAGCTTGTGTCCAGGAGTGCAAGGGCTGCGCCTTCCTTTCGGAAGCAGCCAGAGCCTTCTCAGCTGCAGCTGCGTGTGAAGCAGCTGTTGGCTGGACATTTGAAATTGGCTGCCCTCAGTGCATGAGCCCGGTGCCCAGCTGCTTGCTTCTTCGCCTTCTGTGCTCTGGGCAGAAGTGAAGCCCAGCCATGGCTTGGAGCTTTGCCGCTCTTCAGCGTGAACACTGCACGCAGCCACAGTGTGCTGTGCAGGGATTTTCATCAGCTCAACGTACAACAAGCATTTTCTTGCTGTTTCACCGAGTCCAAACTCTCCGTGTAGCTCTCGCTCAGCGAAAAGCGTTTGGAGAGAAACACTTGCTGCAGTAGCTTTTCGCTGGGCAAGACTTTCACCACAGCACCCCAATTCGGGCAAGGAGCAGGAGAACGGAAGAGCATCTTTTCGTCCTGCCACGTTCTTCTGGGCGACACGCCTATCCGCCTCTTGGCTCCCTGCAAGGCTGTAAGCACGGCAGCGGTACTTGGAAGTGAGAAGGCAGGTGCAGAGAGCACCGCGATCTGCCAGCGCTGTGCAGGCTGTAAAGGAAAGAGGGCTACCACTAGGATGTGCTGCAAATACACGTTCCCAGGCGTCGACAGTAAGCTCCGGGGAAGCTCGTTGAGCTACAAGTGTTCTCTGGGCGAGACTTAGCTGAGAAGCTTTCCGTTCAGATTCAGGCTACCACGCAGCCCGAATGTGCTGCTCCCTAGCGCTGAGAGAGAAAGTGCAGAGCCCAGGCGTGTTTGGGTAGAGGCATTTGGGTGGAGCATTTCTCTGGCGGCACCGTGCTCTCTGGGCGACAAGTAGACACCGCTTCGACTCCGGCACAATGAAGGCGCAGAGCACGGAGCTGCTATGCGCACGGCACAGGCTGCAAGAGAAAGCGTGGCTGCCTCTCGCTTGTGTGCGGATTCACGTTAGCACTTGAGAACAGAAAGTTCCACCTGCGGCTACTTGTGCTGCTACCTATTTCTCTTCCAGCTTTCCCTGGAAAGCATTGTGCCCAGCTTTATGCTCGGAGATGCAGAGATGACAGTGGTAGATGCAGCGGAGACTGGAAATACAGAGTGCAGCCGAGAGTTTCTGCTGCTTTGACGTGAGGCAAGGGGAAAGTGCAGCCCAGCAGAGGCTTTGACTTGTGGAGCCTTTTTCTTTGGCAGCAGCTGCTGCAAGCAGGCAAGGAAGCTGCGAGAGTGAAGAAGGGGACGGTCTGTCTATGGGAGAAGGGAGCTGCCGAGGCGCAGTGTGTTGTGCTCAGTTTCAAGGCTGCCTGGAGGAGGGGGGTGCTTGAAGAACGCCTTCTTTCTGGACGCCTCCTTCTGCCTGTGCTCCAGCTGCATGCACTCTGCAGCACGGCAGGTTTAGGAACCTGCTTCTGGCCAGCTTGTGTCCAGGAGTGCAAGGGCTGCGCCTTCCTTTCGGAAGCAGCCAGAGCCTTCTCAGCTGCAGCTGCGTGTGAAGCAGCTGTTGGCTGGACATTTGAAATTGGCTGCCCTCAGTGCATGAGCCCGGTGCCCAGCTGCTTGCTTCTTCGCCTTCTGTGCTCTGGGCAGAAGTGAAGCCCAGCCATGGCTTGGAGCTTTGCCGCTCTTCAGCGTGAACACTGCACGCAGCCACAGTGTGCTGTGCAGGGATTTTCATCAGCTCAACGTACAACAAGCATTTTCTTGCTGTTTCACCGAGTCCAAACTGTCCGTGTAGCTCTCGCTCAGCGAAAAGCGTTTGGAGAGAAACACTTGCTGCAGTAGCTTTTCGCTGGGCAAGACTTTCACCACAGCACCCCAATTCGGGCAAGGAGCAGGAGAACGGAAGAGCATCTTTTCGTCCTGCCACGTTCTTCTGGGCGACACGCCTATCCGCCTCTTGGCTCCCTGCAAGGCTGTAAGCACGGCTGCGGTACTTGGAAGTGAGAAGGCAGGTGCAGAGAGCACCGCGATCTGCCAGCGCTGTGCAGGCTGTAAAGGAAAGAGGGCTACCACTAGGATGTGCTGCAAATACAGGTTCCCAGGCGTCGACAGTAAGCTCCGGGGAAGCTCGTTGACCTTCAAGTGTTCTCTGGGCGAGACTTAGCTGAGAAGCTTTCCGTTCAGATTCAGGCTACCACGCAGCCCGAATGTGCTGCTCCCTAGCGCTGAGAGAGAAAGTGCAGAGCCCAGGCGTGTTTGGGTAGAGGCATTTGGGTGGAGCATTTCTCTGGCGGCACCGTGCTCTCTGGGCGACAAGTAGACACCGCTTCCACTCCGGCACAATGAAGGCGCAGAGCACGGAGCTGCGATGCGCACGGCACAGGCTGCAAGAGGAAGCGTGGCTGCCTCTCGCTTGTGTGCGGATTCACGTTAGCACTTGAGAACAGAAAGTTCCACCTGCGGCTACTTGTGCTGCTACCTAGTTCTCTTCCAGCTTTCCCTGGAAAGCATTGTGCCCAGCTTTATGCTCGGAGATGCAGAGATGACAGTGGTAGATGCAGCGGAGACTGGAAATACAGAGTGCAGCCGAGAGTTTCTGCTGCTTTGACGTGAGGCAAGGGGAAAGTGCAGCCCAGCAGAGGCTTTGACTTGTGGAGCCTTTTTCTTTGGCAGCAGCTGCTGCAAGCAGGCAAGGAAGCTGCGAGAGTGAAGAAGGGGACGGTCTGTCTATGGGAGAAGGGAGCTGCCGAGGCGCAGTGTGTTGTGCTCAGTTTCAAGGCTGCCTGGAGGAGGGGGGTGCTTGAAGAACGCCTTCTTTCTGGACGCCTCCTTCTGCCTGTGCTCCAGCTGCATGCACTCTGCAGCACGGCAGGTTTAGGAACCTGCTTCTGGCCAGCTTGTGTCCAGGAGTGCAAGGGCTGCGCCTTCCTTTCGGAAGCAGCCAGAGCCTTCTCAGCTGCAGCTGCGTGTGAAGCAGCTCTTGGCTGGACATTTGAAATTGGCTGCCCTCAGTGCATGAGCCCGGTGCCCAGCTGCTTGCTTCTTCGCCTTCTGTGCTCTAGGCAGAAGTGAAGCCCAGCCATGGCTTGGAGCTTTGCCGCTCTTCAGCGTGAACACTGCATGCAGCCACAGTGTGCTGTGCAGGGATTTTCATCAGCTCAACGTACAACAAGCATTTTCTTGCTGTTTCACCGAGTCCAAACTGTCCGTGGAGCTCTCGCTCAGCGAAAAGCGTTTGGAGAGAAACACTTGCTGCAGTAGCTTTTCGCTGGGCAAGACTTTCACCACAGCACCCCAATTCGGGCAAGGAGCAGGAGAACGGAAGAGCATCTTTTCGTCCTGCCACGTTCTTCTGGGCGACACGCCTATCCGCCTCTTGGCTCCCTGCAAGGCTGTAAGCACGGCTGCGGTACTTGGAAGTGAGAAGGCAGGTGCAGAGAGCACCGCGATCTGCCAGCGCTGTGCAGGCTGTAAAGGAAAGAGGGCTACCACTAGGATGTGCTGCAAATACAGGTTCCCAGGCGTCGACAGTAAGCTCCGGGGAAGCTCGTTGAGCTACAAGTGTTCTCTGGGCGAGACTTAGCTGAGAAGCTTTCCGTTCAGATTCAGGCTACCACGCAGCCCGAATGTGCTGCTCCCTAGCGCTGAGAGAGAAAGTGCAGAGCCCAGGCGTGTTTGGGTAGAGGCATTTGGGTGGAGCATTTCTCTGGCGGCACCGTGCTCTCTGGGCGACAAGTAGACACCGCTTCCACTCCGGCACAATGAAGGCGCAGAGCACGGAGCTGCTATGCGCACGGCACAGGCTGCAAGAGGAAGCGTGGCTGCCTCTCGCTTGTGTGCGGATTCACGTTAGCACTTGCAAACAGAAAGTTCCACCTGCGGCTACTTGTGCTGCTACCTAGTTCTCTTCCAGCTTTCCCTGGAAAGCATTGTGCCCAGCTTTATGCTCGGAGATGCAGAGATGACAGTGGTAGATGCAGCGGAGACTGGAAATACAGAGTGCAGCCGAGAGTTTCTGCTGCTTTGACGTGAGGCAAGGGGAAAGTGCAGCCCAGCAGAGGCTTTGACTTGTGGAGCCTTTTTCTTTGGCAGCAGCTGCTGCAAGCAGGCAAGGAAGCTGCGAGAGTGAAGAAGGGGACGGTCTGTCTATGGGAGAAGGGAGCTGCCGAGGCGCAGTGTGTTGTGCTCAGTTTCAAGGCTGCCTGGAGGAGGGGGGTGCTTGAAGAACGCCTTCTTTCTGGACGCCTCCTTCTGCCTGTGCTCCAGCTGCATGCACTCTGCAGCACGGCAGGTTTAGGAACCTGCTTCTGGCCAGCTTGTGTCCAGGAGTGCAAGGGCTGCGCCTTCCTTTCGGAAGCAGCCAGAGCCTTCTCAGCTGCAGCTGCGTGTGAAGCAGCTGTTGGCTGGACATTTGAAATTGGCTGCCCTCAGTGCATGAGCCCGGTGCCCAGCTGCTTGCTTCTTCGCCTTCTGTGCTCTGGGCAGAAGTGAAGCCCAGCCATGGCTTGGAGCTTTGCCGCTCTTCAGCGTGAACACTGCACGCAGCCACAGTGTGCTGTGCAGGGATTTTCATCAGCTCAACGTACAACAAGCATTTTCTTGCTGTTTCACCGAGTCCAAACTGTCCGTGTAGCTCTCGCTCAGCGAAAAGCGTTTGGAGAGAAACACTTGCTGCAGTAGCTTTTCGCTGGGCAAGACTTTCACCACAGCACCCCAATTCGGGCAAGGAGCAGGAGAACGGAAGAGCATCTTTTCGTCCTGCCACGTTCTTCTGGGCGACACGCCTATCCGCCTCTTGGCTCCCTGCAAGGCTGTAAGCACGGCTGCGGTACTTGGAAGTGAGAAGGCAGGTGCAGAGAGCACCGCGATCTGCCAGCGCTGTGCAGGCTGGAAAGGAAAGAGGGCTACCACTAGGATGTGCTGCAAATACACGTTCCCAGGCGTCGACGGTAAGCTCCGGGGAAGCTCGTTGAGCTACAAGTGTTCTCTGGGCGAGACTTAGCTGAGAAGCTTTCCGTTCAGATTCAGGCTACCACGCAGCCCGAATGTGCTGCTCCCTAGCGCTGAGAGAGAAAGTGCAGAGCCCAGGCGTGTTTGGGTAGAGGCATTTGGGTGGAGCATTTCTCTGGCGGCACCGTGCTCTCTGGGCGACAAGTAGACACCGCTTCGACTCCGGCACAATGAAGGCGCAGAGCACGGAGCTGCTATGCGCACGGCACAGGCTGCAAGAGGAAGCGTGGCTGCCTCTCGCTTGTGTGCGGATTCACGTTAGCACTTGCAAACAGAAAGTTCCACCTGCGGCTACTTGTGCTGCTACCTATTTCTCTTCCAGCTTTCCCTGGAAAGCATTGTGCCCAGCTTTATGCTCGGAGATGCAGAGATGACAGTGGTAGATGCAGCGGAGACTGGAAATACAGAGTGCAGCCGAGAGTTTCTGCTGCTTTGACGTGAGGCAAGGGGAAAGTGCAGCCCAGCAGAGGCTTTGACTTGTGGAGCCTTTTTCTTTGGCAGCAGCTGCTGCAAGCAGGCAAGGAAGCTGCGAGAGTGAAGAAGGGGACGGTCTGTCTATGGGAGAAGGGAGCTGCCGAGGCGCAGTGTGTTGTGCTCAGTTTCAAGGCTGCCTGGAGGAGGGGGGTGCTTGAAGAACGCCTTCTTTCTGGACGCCTCCTTCTGCCTGTGCTCCAGCTGCATGCACTCTGCAGCACGGCAGGTTTAGGAACCTGCTTCTGGCCAGCTTGTGTCCACGAGTGCAAGGGCTGCGCCTTCCTTTCGGAAGCAGCCAGAGCCTTCTCAGCTGCAGCTGCGTGTGAAGCAGCTCTTGGCTGGACATTTGAAATTGGCTGCCCTCAGTGCATGAGCCCGGTGCCCAGCTGCTTGCTTCTTCGCCTTCTGTGCTCTGGGCAGAAGTGAAGCCCAGCCATGGCTTGGAGCTTTGCCGCTCTTCAGCGTGAACACTGCACGCAGCCACAGTGTGCTGTGCAGGGATTTTCATCAGCTCAACGTACAACAAGCATTTTCTTGCTGTTTCACCGAGTCCAAACTGTCCGTGTAGCTCTCGCTCAGCGAAAAGCGTTTGGAGAGAAACACTTGCTGCAGTAGCTTTTCGCTGGGCAAGACTTTCACCACAGCACCCCAATTCGGGCAAGGAGCAGGAGAACGGAAGAGCATCTTTTCGTCCTGCCACGTTCTTCTGGGCGACACGCCTATCCGCCTCTTGGCTCCCTGCAAGGCTGTAAGCACGGCAGCGGTACTTGGAAGTGAGAAGGCAGGTGCAGAGAGCACCGCGATCTGCCAGCGCTGTGCAGGCTGTAAAGGAAAGAGGGCTACCACTAGGATGTGCTGCAAATACACGTTCCCAGGCGTCGACGGTAAGCTCCGGGGAAGCTCGTTGAGCTACAAGTGTTCTCTGGGCGAGACTTAGCTGAGAAGCTTTCCGTTCAGATTCAGGCTACCACGCAGCCCGAATGTGCTGCTCCCTAGCGCTGAGAGAGAAAGTGCAGAGCCCAGGCGTGTTTGGGTAGAGGCATTTGGGTGGAGCATTTCTCTGGCGGCACCGTGCTCTCTGGGCGACAAGTAGACACCGCTTCGACTCCGGCACAATGAAGGCGCAGAGCACGGAGCTGCTATGCGCACGGCACAGGCTGCAAGAGGAAGCGTGGCTGCCTCTCGCTTGTGTGCGGATTCACGTTAGCACTTGAGAACAGAAAGTTCCACCTGCGGCTACTTGTGCTGCTACCTATTTCTCTTCCAGCTTTCCCTGGAAAGCATTGTGCCCAGCTTTATGCTCGGAGATGCAGAGATGACAGTGGTAGATGCAGCGGAGACTGGAAATACAGAGTGCAGCCGAGAGTTTCTGCTGCTTTGACGTGAGGCAAGGGGAAAGTGCAGCCCAGCAGAGGCTTTGACTTGTGGAGCCTTTTTCTTTGGCAGCAGCTGCTGCAAGCAGGCAAGGAAGCTGCGAGAGTGAAGAAGGGGACGGTCTGTCTATGGGAGAAGGGAGCTGCCGAGGCGCAGTGTGTTGTGCTCAGTTTCAAGGCTGCCTGGAGGAGGGGGGTGCTTGAAGAACGCCTTCTTTCTGGACGCCTCCTTCTGCCTGTGCTCCAGCTGCATGCACTCTGCAGCACGGCAGGTTTAGGAACCTGCTTCTGGCCAGCTTGTGTCCAGGAGTGCAAGGGCTGCGCCTTCCTTTCGGAAGCAGCCAGAGCCTTCTCAGCTGCAGCTGCGTGTGAAGCAGCTGTTGGCTGGACATTTGAAATTGGCTGCCCTCAGTGCATGAGCCCGGTGCCCAGCTGCTTGCTTCTTCGCCTTCTGTGCTCTGGGCAGAAGTGAAGCCCAGCCATGGCTTGGAGCTTTGCCGCTCTTCAGCGTGAACACTGCACGCAGCCACAGTGTGCTGTGCAGGGATTTTCATCAGCTCAACGTACAACAAGCATTTTCTTGCTGTTTCACCGAGTCCAAACTGTCCGTGTAGCTCTCGCTCAGCGAAAAGCGTTTGGAGAGAAACACTTGCTGCAGTAGCTTTTCGCTGGGCAAGACTTTCACCACAGCACCCCAATTCGGGCAAGGAGCAGGAGAACGGAAGAGCATCTTTTCGTCCTGCCACGTTCTTCTGGGCGACACGCCTATCCGCCTCTTGGCTCCCTGCAAGGCTGTAAGCACGGCAGCGGTACTTGGAAGTGAGAAGGCAGGTGCAGAGAGCACCGCGATCTGCCAGCGCTGTGCAGGCTGTAAAGGAAAGAGGGCTACCACTAGGATGTGCTGCAAATACAGGTTCCCAGGCGTCGACGGTAAGCTCCGGGGAAGCTCGTTGAGCTACAAGTGTTCTCTGGGCGAGACTTAGCTGAGAAGCTTTCCGTTCAGATTCAGGCTACCACGCAGCCCGAATGTGCTGCTCCCTAGCGCTGAGAGAGAAAGTGCAGAGCCCAGGCGTGTTTGGGTAGAGGCATTTGGGTGGAGCATTTCTCTGGCGGCACCGTGCTCTCTGGGCGACAAGTAGACACCGCTTCGACTCCGGCACAATGAAGGCGCAGAGCACGGAGCTGCTATGCGCACGGCACAGGCTGCAAGAGGAAGCGTGGCTGCCTCTCGCTTGTGTGCGGATTCACGTTAGCACTTGAGAACAGAAAGTTCCACCTGCGGCTACTTGTGCTGCTACCTATTTCTCTTCCAGCTTTCCCTGGAAAGCATTGTGCCCAGCTTTATGCTCGGAGATGCAGAGATGACAGTGGTAGATGCAGCGGAGACTGGAAATACAGAGTGCAGCCGAGAGTTTCTGCTGCTTTGACGTGAGGCAAGGGGAAAGTGCAGCCCAGCAGAGGCTTTGACTTGTGGAGCCTTTTTCTTTGGCAGCAGCTGCTGCAAGCAGGCAAGGAAGCTGCGAGAGTGAAGAAGGGGACGGTCTGTCTATGGGAGAAGGGAGCTGCCGAGGCGCAGTGTGTTGTGCTCAGTTTCAAGGCTGCCTGGAGGAGGGGGGTGCTTGAAGAACGCCTTCTTTCTGGACGCCTCCTTCTGCCTGTGCTCCAGCTGCATGCACTCTGCAGCACGGCAGGTTTAGGAACCTGCTTCTGGCCAGCTTGTGTCCAGGAGTGCAAGGGCTGCGCCTTCCTTTCGGAAGCAGCCAGAGCCTTCTCAGCTGCAGCTGCGTGTGAAGCAGCTGTTGGCTGGACATTTGAAATTGGCTGCCCTCAGTGCATGAGCCCGGTGCCCAGCTGCTTGCTTCTTCGCCTTCTGTGCTCTGGGCAGAAGTGAAGCCCAGCCATGGCTTGGAGCTTTGCCGCTCTTCAGCGTGAACACTGCACGCAGCCACAGTGTGCTGTGCAGGGATTTTCATCAGCTCAACGTACAACAAGCATTTTCTTGCTGTTTCACCGAGTCCAAACTGTCCGTGTAGCTCTCGCTCAGCGAAAAGCGTTTGGAGAGAAACACTTGCTGCAGTAGCTTTTCGCTGGGCAAGACTTTCACCACAGCACCCCAATTCGGGCAAGGAGCAGGAGAACGGAAGAGCATCTTTTCGTCCTGCCACGTTCTTCTGGGCGACACGCCTATCCGCCTCTTGGCTCCCTGCAAGGCTGTAAGCACGGCTGCGGTACTTGGAAGTGAGAAGGCAGGTGCAGAGAGCACCGCGATCTGCCAGCGCTGTGCAGGCTGTAAAGGAAAGAGGGCTACCACTAGGATGTGCTGCAAATACACGTTCCCAGGCGTCGACGGTAAGCTCCGGGGAAGCTCGTTGAGCTACAAGTGTTCTCTGGGCGAGACTTAGCTGAGAAGCTTTCCGTTCAGATTCAGGCTACCACGCAGCCCGAATGTGCTGCTCCCTAGCGCTGAGAGAGAAAGTGCAGAGCCCAGGCGTGTTTGGGTAGAGGCATTTGGGTGGAGCATTTCTCTGGCGGCACCGTGCTCTCTGGGCGACAAGTAGACACCGCTTCGACTCCGGCACAATGAAGGCGCAGAGCACGGAGCTGCTATGCGCACGGCACAGGCTGCAAGAGGAAGCGTGGCTGCCTCTCGCTTGTGTGCGGATTCACGTTAGCACTTGCAAACAGAAAGTTCCACCTGCGGCTACTTGTGCTGCTACCTATTTCTCTTCCAGCTTTCCCTGGAAAGCATTGTGCCCAGCTTTATGCTCGGAGATGCAGAGATGACAGTGGTAGATGCAGCGGAGACTGGAAATACAGAGTGCAGCCGAGAGTTTCTGCTGCTTTGACGTGAGGCAAGGGGAAAGTGCAGCCCAGCAGAGGCTTTGACTTGTGGAGCCTTTTTCTTTGGCAGCAGCTGCTGCAAGCAGGCAAGGAAGCTGCGAGAGTGAAGAAGGGGACGGTCTGTCTATGGGAGAAGGGAGCTGCCGAGGCGCAGTGTGTTGTGCTCAGTTTCAAGGCTGCCTGGAGGAGGGGGGTGCTTGAAGAACGCCTTCTTTCTGGACGCCTCCTTCTGCCTGTGCTCCAGCTGCATGCACTCTGCAGCACGGCAGGTTTAGGAACCTGCTTCTGGCCAGCTTGTGTCCACGAGTGCAAGGGCTGCGCCTTCCTTTCGGAAGCAGCCAGAGCCTTCTCAGCTGCAGCTGCGTGTGAAGCAGCTCTTGGCTGGACATTTGAAATTGGCTGCCCTCAGTGCATGAGCCCGGTGCCCAGCTGCTTGCTTCTTCGCCTTCTGTGCTCTGGGCAGAAGTGAAGCCCAGCCATGGCTTGGAGCTTTGCCGCTCTTCAGCGTGAACACTGCACGCAGCCACAGTGTGCTGTGCAGGGATTTTCATCAGCTCAACGTACAACAAGCATTTTCTTGCTGTTTCACCGAGTCCAAACTGTCCGTGTAGCTCTCGCTCAGCGAAAAGCGTTTGGAGAGAAACACTTGCTGCAGTAGCTTTTCGCTGGGCAAGACTTTCACCACAGCACCCCAATTCGGGCAAGGAGCAGGAGAACGGAAGAGCATCTTTTCGTCCTGCCACGTTCTTCTGGGCGACACGCCTATCCGCCTCTTGGCTCCCTGCAAGGCTGTAAGCACGGCAGCGGTACTTGGAAGTGAGAAGGCAGGTGCAGAGAGCACCGCGATCTGCCAGCGCTGTGCAGGCTGTAAAGGAAAGAGGGCTACCACTAGGATGTGCTGCAAATACACGTTCCCAGGCGTCGACGGTAAGCTCCGGGGAAGCTCGTTGAGCTACAAGTGTTCTCTGGGCGAGACTTAGCTGAGAAGCTTTCCGTTCAGATTCAGGCTACCACGCAGCCCGAATGTGCTGCTCCCTAGCGCTGAGAGAGAAAGTGCAGAGCCCAGGCGTGTTTGGGTAGAGGCATTTGGGTGGAGCATTTCTCTGGCGGCACCGTGCTCTCTGGGCGACAAGTAGACACCGCTTCGACTCCGGCACAATGAAGGCGCAGAGCACGGAGCTGCTATGCGCACGGCACAGGCTGCAAGAGGAAGCGTGGCTGCCTCTCGCTTGTGTGCGGATTCACGTTAGCACTTGCAAACAGAAAGTTCCACCTGCGGCTACTTGTGCTGCTACCTATTTCTCTTCCAGCTTTCCCTGGAAAGCATTGTGCCCAGCTTTATGCTCGGAGATGCAGAGATGACAGTGGTAGATGCAGCGGAGACTGGAAATACAGAGTGCAGCCGAGAGTTTCTGCTGCTTTGACGTGAGGCAAGGGGAAAGTGCAGCCCAGCAGAGGCTTTGACTTGTGGAGCCTTTTTCTTTGGCAGCAGCTGCTGCAAGCAGGCAAGGAAGCTGCGAGAGTGAAGAAGGGGACGGTCTGTCTATGGGAGAAGGGAGCTGCCGAGGCGCAGTGTGTTGTGCTCAGTTTCAAGGCTGCCTGGAGGAGGGGGGTGCTTGAAGAACGCCTTCTTTCTGGACGCCTCCTTCTGCCTGTGCTCCAGCTGCATGCACTCTGCAGCACGGCAGGTTTAGGAACCTGCTTCTGGCCAGCTTGTGTCCAGGAGTGCAAGGGCTGCGCCTTCCTTTCGGAAGCAGCCAGAGCCTTCTCAGCTGCAGCTGCGTGTGAAGCAGCTGTTGGCTGGACATTTGAAATTGGCTGCCCTCAGTGCATGAGCCCGGTGCCCAGCTGCTTGCTTCTTCGCCTTCTGTGCTCTGGGCAGAAGTGAAGCCCAGCCATGGCTTGGAGCTTTGCCGCTCTTCAGCGTGAACACTGCACGCAGCCACAGTGTGCTGTGCAGGGATTTTCATCAGCTCAACGTACAACAAGCATTTTCTTGCTGTTTCACCGAGTCCAAACTGTCCGTGTAGCTCTCGCTCAGCGAAAAGCGTTTGGAGAGAAACACTTGCTGCAGTAGCTTTTCGCTGGGCAAGACTTTCACCACAGCACCCCAATTCGGGCAAGGAGCAGGAGAACGGAAGAGCATCTTTTCGTCCTGCCACGTTCTTCTGGGCGACACGCCTATCCGCCTCTTGGCTCCCTGCAAGGCTGTAAGCACGGCAGCGGTACTTGGAAGTGAGAAGGCAGGTGCAGAGAGCACCGCGATCTGCCAGCGCTGTGCAGGCTGTAAAGGAAAGAGGGCTACCACTAGGATGTGCTGCAAATACACGTTCCCAGGCGTCGACGGTAAGCTCCGGGGAAGCTCGTTGAGCTACAAGTGTTCTCTGGGCGAGACTTAGCTGAGAAGCTTTCCGTTCAGATTCAGGCTACCACGCAGCCCGAATGTGCTGCTCCCTAGCGCTGAGAGAGAAAGTGCAGAGCCCAGGCGTGTTTGGGTAGAGGCATTTGGGTGGAGCATTTCTCTGGCGGCACCGTGCTCTCTGGGCGACAAGTAGACACCGCTTCCACTCCGGCACAATGAAGGCGCAGAGCACGGAGCTGCTATGCGCACGGCACAGGCTGCAAGAGGAAGCGTGGCTGCCTCTCGCTTGTGTGCGGATTCACGTTAGCACTTGCAAACAGAAAGTTCCACCTGCGGCTACTTGTGCTGCTACCTAGTTCTCTTCCAGCTTTCCCTGGAAAGCATTGTGCCCAGCTTTATGCTCGGAGATGCAGAGATGACAGTGGTAGATGCAGCGGAGACTGGAAATACAGAGTGCAGCCGAGAGTTTCTGCTGCTTTGACGTGAGGCAAGGGGAAAGTGCAGCCCAGCAGAGGCTTTGACTTGTGGAGCCTTTTTCTTTGGCAGCAGCTGCTGCAAGCAGGCAAGGAAGCTGCGAGAGTGAAGAAGGGGACGGTCTGTCTATGGGAGAAGGGAGCTGCCGAGGCGCAGTGTGTTGTGCTCAGTTTCAAGGCTGCCTGGAGGAGGGGGGTGCTTGAAGAACGCCTTCTTTCTGGACGCCTCCTTCTGCCTGTGCTCCAGCTGCATGCACTCTGCAGCACGGCAGGTTTAGGAACCTGCTTCTGGCCAGCTTGTGTCCAGGAGTGCAAGGGCTGCGCCTTCCTTTCGGAAGCAGCCAGAGCCTTCTCAGCTGCAGCTGCGTGTGAAGCAGCTGTTGGCTGGACATTTGAAATTGGCTGCCCTCAGTGCATGAGCCCGGTGCCCAGCTGCTTGCTTCTTCGCCTTCTGTGCTCTGGGCAGAAGTGAAGCCCAGCCATGGCTTGGAGCTTTGCCGCTCTTCAGCGTGAACACTGCACGCAGCCACAGTGTGCTGTGCAGGGATTTTCATCAGCTCAACGTACAACAAGCATTTTCTTGCTGTTTCACCGAGTCCAAACTGTCCGTGTAGCTCTCGCTCAGCGAAAAGCGTTTGGAGAGAAACACTTGCTGCAGTAGCTTTTCGCTGGGCAAGACTTTCACCACAGCACCCCAATTCGGGCAAGGAGCAGGAGAACGGAAGAGCATCTTTTCGTCCTGCCACGTTCTTCTGGGCGACACGCCTATCCGCCTCTTGGCTCCCTGCAAGGCTGTAAGCACGGCTGCGGTACTTGGAAGTGAGAAGGCAGGTGCAGAGAGCACCGCGATCTGCCAGCGCTGTGCAGGCTGTAAAGGAAAGAGGGCTACCACTAGGATGTGCTGCAAATACACGTTCCCAGGCGTCGACGGTAAGCTCCGGGTAAGCTCGTTGAGCTACAAGTGTTCTCTGGGCGAGACTTAGCTGAGAAGCTTTCCGTTCAGATTCAGGCTACCACGCAGCCCGAATGTGCTGCTCCCTAGCGCTGAGAGAGAAAGTGCAGAGCCCAGGCGTGTTTGGGTAGAGGCATTTGGGTGGAGCATTTCTCTGGCGGCACCGTGCTCTCTGGGCGACAAGTAGACACCGCTTCGACTCCGGCACAATGAAGGCGCAGAGCACGGAGCTGCTATGCGCACGGCACAGGCTGCAAGAGGAAGCGTGGCTGCCTCTCGCTTGTGTGCGGATTCACGTTAGCACTTGCAAACAGAAAGTTCCACCTGCGGCTACTTGTGCTGCTACCTATTTCTCTTCCAGCTTTCCCTGGAAAGCATTGTGCCCAGCTTTATGCTCGGAGATGCAGAGATGACAGTGGTAGATGCAGCGGAGACTGGAAATACAGAGTGCAGCCGAGAGTTTCTGCTGCTTTGACGTGAGGCAAGGGGAAAGTGCAGCCCAGCAGAGGCTTTGACTTGTGGAGCCTTTTTCTTTGGCAGCAGCTGCTGCAAGCAGGCAAGGAAGCTGCGAGAGTGAAGAAGGGGACGGTCTGTCTATGGGAGAAGGGAGCTGCCGAGGCGCAGTGTGTTGTGCTCAGTTTCAAGGCTGCCTGGAGGAGGGGGGTGCTTGAAGAACGCCTTCTTTCTGGACGCCTCCTTCTGCCTGTGCTCCAGCTGCATGCACTCTGCAGCACGGCAGGTTTAGGAACCTGCTTCTGGCCAGCTTGTGTCCAGGAGTGCAAGGGCTGCGCCTTCCTTTCGGAAGCAGCCAGAGCCTTCTCAGCTGCAGCTGCGTGTGAAGCAGCTCTTGGCTGGACATTTGAAATTGGCTGCCCTCAGTGCATGAGCCCGGTGCCCAGCTGCTTGCTTCTTCGCCTTCTGTGCTCTGGGCAGAAGTGAAGCCCAGCCATGGCTTGGAGCTTTGCCGCTCTTCAGCGTGAACACTGCACGCAGCCACAGTGTGCTGTGCAGGGATTTTCATCAGCTCAACGTACAACAAGCATTTTCTTGCTGTTTCACCGAGTCCAAACTGTCCGTGTAGCTCTCGCTCAGCGAAAAGCGTTTGGAGAGAAACACTTGCTGCAGTAGCTTTTCGCTGGGCAAGACTTTCACCACAGCACCCCAATTCGGGCAAGGAGCAGGAGAACGGAAGAGCATCTTTTCGTCCTGCCACGTTCTTCTGGGCGACACGCCTATCCGCCTCTTGGCTCCCTGCAAGGCTGTAAGCACGGCAGCGGTACTTGGAAGTGAGAAGGCAGGTGCAGAGAGCACCGCGATCTGCCAGCGCTGTGCAGGCTGTAAAGGAAAGAGGGCTACCACTAGGATGTGCTGCAAATACACGTTCCCAGGCGTCGACGGTAAGCTCCGGGGAAGCTCGTTGAGCTACAAGTGTTCTCTGGGCGAGACTTAGCTGAGAAGCTTTCCGTTCAGATTCAGGCTACCACGCAGCCCGAATGTGCTGCTCCCTAGCGCTGAGAGAGAAAGTGCAGAGCCCAGGCGTGTTTGGGTAGAGGCATTTGGGTGGAGCATTTCTCTGGCGGCACCGTGCTCTCTGGGCGACAAGTAGACACCGCTTCGACTCCGGCACAATGAAGGCGCAGAGCACGGAGCTGCTATGCGCACGGCACAGGCTGCAAGAGGAAGCGTGGCTGCCTCTCGCTTGTGTGCGGATTCACGTTAGCACTTGCAAACAAAAGTTCCACCTGCGGCTACTTGTGCTGCTACCTATTTCTCTTCCAGCTTTCCCTGGAAAGCATTGTGCCCAGCTTTATCCTCGGAGATGCAGAGATGACAGTGGTAGATGCAGCGGAGACTGGAAATACAGAGTGCAGCCGAGAGTTTCTGCTGCTTTGACGTGAGGCAAGGGGAAAGTGCAGCCCAGCAGAGGCTTTGACTTGTGGAGCCTTTTTCTTTGGCAGCAGCTGCTGCAAGCAGGCAAGGAAGCTGCGAGAGTGAAGAAGGGGACGGTCTGTCTATGGGAGAAGGGAGCTGCCGAGGCGCAGTGTGTTGTGCTCAGTTTCAAGGCTGCCTGGAGGAGGGGGGTGCTTGAAGAACGCCTTCTTTCTGGACGCCTCCTTCTGCCTGTGCTCCAGCTGCATGCACTCTGCAGCACGGCAGGTTTAGGAACCTGCTTCTGGCCAGCTTGTGTCCAGGAGTGCAAGGGCTGCGCCTTCCTTTCGGAAGCAGCCAGAGCCTTCTCAGCTGCAGCTGCGTGTGAAGCAGCTCTTGGCTGGACATTTGAAATTGGCTGCCCTCAGTGCATGAGCCCGGTGCCCAGCTGCTTGCTTCTTCGCCTTCTGTGCTCTGGGCAGAAGTGAAGCCCAGCCATGGCTTGGAGCTTTGCCGCTCTTCAGCGTGAACACTGCACGCAGCCACAGTGTGCTGTGCAGGGATTTTCATCAGCTCAACGTACAACAAGCATTTTCTTGCTGTTTCACCGAGTCCAAACTGTCCGTGTAGCTCTCGCTCAGCGAAAAGCGTTTGGAGAGAAACACTTGCTGCAGTAGCTTTTCGCTGGGCAAGACTTTCACCACAGCACCCCAATTCGGGCAAGGAGCAGGAGAACGGAAGAGCATCTTTTCGTCCTGCCACGTTCTTCTGGGCGACACGCCTATCCGCCTCTTGGCTCCCTGCAAGGCTGTAAGCACGGCAGCGGTACTTGGAAGTGAGAAGGCAGGTGCAGAGAGCACCGCGATCTGCCAGCGCTGTGCAGGCTGGAAAGGAAAGAGGGCTACCACTAGGATGTGCTGCAAATACACGTTCCCAGGCGTCGACGGTAAGCTCCGGGGAAGCTCGTTGAGCTACAAGTGTTCTCTGGGCGAGACTTAGCTGAGAAGCTTTCCGTTCAGATTCAGGCTACCACGCAGCCCGAATGTGCTGCTCCCTAGCGCTGAGAGAGAAAGTGCAGAGCCCAGGCGTGTTTGGGTAGAGGCATTTGGGTGGAGCATTTCTCTGGCGGCACCGTGCTCTCTGGGCGACAAGTAGACACCGCTTCGACTCCGGCACAATGAAGGCGCAGAGCACGGAGCTGCTATGCGCACGGCACAGGCTGCAAGAGGAAGCGTGGCTGCCTCTCGCTTGTGTGCGGATTCACGTTAGCACTTGCAAACAGAAAGTTCCACCTGCGGCTACTTGTGCTGCTACCTAGTTCTCTTCCAGCTTTCCCTGGAAAGCATTGTGCCCAGCTTTATGCTCGGAGATGCAGAGATGACAGTGGTAGATGCAGCGGAGACTGGAAATACAGAGTGCAGCCGAGAGTTTCTGCTGCTTTGACGTGAGGCAAGTGGAAAGTGCAGCCCAGCAGAGGCTTTGACTTGTGGAGCCTTTTTCTTTGGCAGCAGCTGCTGCAAGCAGGCAAGGAAGCTGCGAGAGTGAAGAAGGGGACGGTCTGTCTATGGGAGAAGGGAGCTGCCGAGGCGCAGTGTGTTGTGCTCAGTTTCAAGGCTGCCTGGAGGAGGGGGGTGCTTGAAGAACGCCTTCTTTCTGGACGCCTCCTTCTGCCTGTGCTCCAGCTGCATGCACTCTGCAGCACGGCAGGTTTAGGAACCTGCTTCTGGCCAGCTTGTGTCCAGGAGTGCAAGGGCTGCGCCTTCCTTTCGGAAGCAGCCAGAGCCTTCTCAGCTGCAGCTGCGTGTGAAGCAGCTGTTGGCTGGACATTTGAAATTGGCTGCCCTCAGTGCATGAGCCCGGTGCCCAGCTGCTTGCTTCTTCGCCTTCTGTGCTCTGGGCAGAAGTGAAGCCCAGCCATGGCTTGGAGCTTTGCCGCTCTTCAGCGTGAACACTGCACGCAGCCACAGTGTGCTGTGCAGGGATTTTCATCAGCTCAACGTACAACAAGCATTTTCTTGCTGTTTCACCGAGTCCAAACTGTCCGTGTAGCTCTCGCTCAGCGAAAAGCGTTTGGAGAGAAACACTTGCTGCAGTAGCTTTTCGCTGGGCAAGACTTTCACCACAGCACCCCAATTCGGGCAAGGAGCAGGAGAACGGAAGAGCATCTTTTCGTCCTGCCACGTTCTTCTGGGCGACACGCCTATCCGCCTCTTGGCTCCCTGCAAGGCTGTAAGCACGGCTGCGGTACTTGGAAGTGAGAAGGCAGGTGCAGAGAGCACCGCGATCTGCCAGCGCTGTGCAGGCTGTAAAGGAAAGAGGGCTACCACTAGGATGTGCTGCAAATACACGTTCCCAGGCGTCGACGGTAAGCTCCGGGGAAGCTCGTTGAGCTACAAGTGTTCTCTGGGCGAGACTTAGCTGAGAAGCTTTCCGTTCAGATTCAGGCTACCACGCAGCCCGAATGTGCTGCTCCCTAGCGCTGAGAGAGAAAGTGCAGAGCCCAGGCGTGTTTGGGTAGAGGCATTTGGGTGGAGCATTTCTCTGGCGGCACCGTGCTCTCTGGGCGACAAGTAGACACCGCTTCGACTCCGGCACAATGAAGGCGCAGAGCACGGAGCTGCTATGCGCACGGCACAGGCTGCAAGAGGAAGCGTGGCTGCCTCTCGCTTGTGTGCGGATTCACGTTAGCACTTGCAAACAGAAAGTTCCACCTGCGGCTACTTGTGCTGCTACCTATTTCTCTTCCAGCTTTCCCTGGAAAGCATTGTGCCCAGCTTTATGCTCGGAGATGCAGAGATGACAGTGGTAGATGCAGCGGAGACTGGAAATACAGAGTGCAGCCGAGAGTTTCTGCTGCTTTGACGTGAGGCAAGGGGAAAGTGCAGCCCAGCAGAGGCTTTGACTTGTGGAGCCTTTTTCTTTGGCAGCAGCTGCTGCAAGCAGGCAAGGAAGCTGCGAGAGTGAAGAAGGGGACGGTCTGTCTATGGGAGAAGGGAGCTGCCGAGGCGCAGTGTGTTGTGCTCAGTTTCAAGGCTGCCTGGAGGAGGGGGGTGCTTGAAGAACGCCTTCTTTCTGGACGCCTCCTTCTGCCTGTGCTCCAGCTGCATGCACTCTGCAGCACGGCAGGTTTAGGAACCTGCTTCTGGCCAGCTTGTGTCCAGGAGTGCAAGGGCTGCGCCTTCCTTTCGGAAGCAGCCAGAGCCTTCTCAGCTGCAGCTGCGTGTGAAGCAGCTGTTGGCTGGACATTTGAAATTGGCTGCCCTCAGTGCATGAGCCCGGTGCCCAGCTGCTTGCTTCTTCGCCTTCTGTGCTCTGGGCAGAAGTGAAGCCCAGCCATGGCTTGGAGCTTTGCCGCTCTTCAGCGTGAACACTGCACGCAGCCACAGTGTGCTGTGCAGGGATTTTCATCAGCTCAACGTACAACAAGCATTTTCTTGCTGTTTCACCGAGTCCAAACTGTCCGTGTAGCTCTCGCTCAGCGAAAAGCGTTTGGAGAGAAACACTTGCTGCAGTAGCTTTTCGCTGGGCAAGACTTTCACCACAGCACCCCAATTCGGGCAAGGAGCAGGAGAACGGAAGAGCATCTTTTCGTCCTGCCACGTTCTTCTGGGCGACACGCCTATCCGCCTCTTGGCTCCCTGCAAGGCTGTAAGCACGGCAGCGGTACTTGGAAGTGAGAAGGCAGGTGCAGAGAGCACCGCGATCTGCCAGCGCTGTGCAGGCTGTAAAGGAAAGAGGGCTACCACTAGGATGTGCTGCAAATACACGTTCCCAGGCGTCGACGGTAAGCTCCGGGTAAGCTCGTTGAGCTACAAGTGTTCTCTGGGCGAGACTTAGCTGAGAAGCTTTCCGTTCAGATTCAGGCTACCACGCAGCCCGAATGTGCTGCTCCCTAGCGCTGAGAGAGAAAGTGCAGAGCCCAGGCGTGTTTGGGTAGAGGCATTTGGGTGGAGCATTTCTCTGGCGGCACCGTGCTCTCTGGGCGACAAGTAGACACCGCTTCGACTCCGGCACAATGAAGGCGCAGAGCACGGAGCTGCTATGCGCACGGCACAGGCTGCAAGAGGAAGCGTGGCTGCCTCTCGCTTGTGTGCGGATTCACGTTAGCACTTGAGAACAGAAAGTTCCACCTGCGGCTACTTGTGCTGCTACCTATTTCTCTTCCAGCTTTCCCTGGAAAGCATTGTGCCCAGCTTTATGCTCGGAGATGCAGAGATGACAGTGGTAGATGCAGCGGAGACTGGAAATACAGAGTGCAGCCGAGAGTTTCTGCTGCTTTGACGTGAGGCAAGGGGAAAGTGCAGCCCAGCAGAGGCTTTGACTTGTGGAGCCTTTTTCTTTGGCAGCAGCTGCTGCAAGCAGGCAAGGAAGCTGCGAGAGTGAAGAAGGGGACGGTCTGTCTATGGGAGAAGGGAGCTGCCGAGGCGCAGTGTGTTGTGCTCAGTTTCAAGGCTGCCTGGAGGAGGGGGGTGCTTGAAGAACGCCTTCTTTCTGGACGCCTCCTTCTGCCTGTGCTCCAGCTGCATGCACTCTGCAGCACGGCAGGTTTAGGAACCTGCTTCTGGCCAGCTTGTGTCCAGGAGTGCAAGGGCTGCGCCTTCCTTTCGGAAGCAGCCAGAGCCTTCTCAGCTGCAGCTGCGTGTGAAGCAGCTCTTGGCTGGACATTTGAAATTGGCTGCCCTCAGTGCATGAGCCCGGTGCCCAGCTGCTTGCTTCTTCGCCTTCTGTGCTCTGGGCAGAAGTGAAGCCCAGCCATGGCTTGGAGCTTTGCCGCTCTTCAGCGTGAACACTGCACGCAGCCACAGTGTGCTGTGCAGGGATTTTCATCAGCTCAACGTACAACAAGCATTTTCTTGCTGTTTCACCGAGTCCAAACTGTCCGTGTAGCTCTCGCTCAGCGAAAAGCGTTTGGAGAGAAACACTTGCTGCAGTAGCTTTTCGCTGGGCAAGACTTTCACCACAGCACCCCAATTCGGGCAAGGAGCAGGAGAACGGAAGAGCATCTTTTCGTCCTGCCACGTTCTTCTGGGCGACACGCCTATCCGCCTCTTGGCTCCCTGCAAGGCTGTAAGCACGGCAGCGGTACTTGGAAGTGAGAAGGCAGGTGCAGAGAGCACCGCGATCTGCCAGCGCTGTGCAGGCTGTAAAGGAAAGAGGGCTACCACTAGGATGTGCTGCAAATACACGTTCCCAGGCGTCGACGGTAAGCTCCGGGGAAGCTCGTTGAGCTACAAGTGTTCTCTGGGCGAGACTTAGCTGAGAAGCTTTCCGTTCAGATTCAGGCTACCACGCAGCCCGAATGTGCTGCTCCCTAGCGCTGAGAGAGAAAGTGCAGAGCCCAGGCGTGTTTGGGTAGAGGCATTTGGGTGGAGCATTTCTCTGGCGGCACCGTGCTCTCTGGGCGACAAGTAGACACCGCTTCCACTCCGGCACAATGAAGGCGCAGAGCACGGAGCTGCTATGCGCACGGCACAGGCTGCAAGAGGAAGCGTGGCTGCCTCTCGCTTGTGTGCGGATTCACGTTAGCACTTGCAAACAGAAAGTTCCACCTGCGGCTACTTGTGCTGCTACCTAGTTCTCTTCCAGCTTTCCCTGGAAAGCATTGTGCCCAGCTTTATGCTCGGAGATGCAGAGATGACAGTGGTAGATGCAGCGGAGACTGGAAATACAGAGTGCAGCCGAGAGTTTCTGCTGCTTTGACGTGAGGCAAGGGGAAAGTGCAGCCCAGCAGAGGCTTTGACTTGTGGAGCCTTTTTCTTTGGCAGCAGCTGCTGCAAGCAGGCAAGGAAGCTGCGAGAGTGAAGAAGGGGACGGTCTGTCTATGGGAGAAGGGAGCTGCCGAGGCGCAGTGTGTTGTGCTCAGTTTCAAGGCTGCCTGGAGGAGGGGGGTGCTTGAAGAACGCCTTCTTTCTGGACGCCTCCTTCTGCCTGTGCTCCAGCTGCATGCACTCTGCAGCACGGCAGGTTTAGGAACCTGCTTCTGGCCAGCTTGTGTCCAGGAGTGCAAGGGCTGCGCCTTCCTTTCGGAAGCAGCCAGAGCCTTCTCAGCTGCAGCTGCGTGTGAAGCAGCTGTTGGCTGGACATTTGAAATTGGCTGCCCTCAGTGCATGAGCCCGGTGCCCAGCTGCTTGCTTCTTCGCCTTCTGTGCTCTGGGCAGAAGTGAAGCCCAGCCATGGCTTGGAGCTTTGCCGCTCTTCAGCGTGAACACTGCACGCAGCCACAGTGTGCTGTGCAGGGATTTTCATCAGCTCAACGTACAACAAGCATTTTCTTGCTGTTTCACCGAGTCCAAACTGTCCGTGTAGCTCTCGCTCAGCGAAAAGCGTTTGGAGAGAAACACTTGCTGCAGTAGCTTTTCGCTGGGCAAGACTTTCACCACAGCACCCCAATTCGGGCAAGGAGCAGGAGAACGGAAGAGCATCTTTTCGTCCTGCCACGTTCTTCTGGGCGACACGCCTATCCGCCTCTTGGCTCCCTGCAAGGCTGTAAGCACGGCTGCGGTACTTGGAAGTGAGAAGGCAGGTGCAGAGAGCACCGCGATCTGCCAGCGCTGTGCAGGCTGTAAAGGAAAGAGGGCTACCACTAGGATGTGCTGCAAATACACGTTCCCAGGCGTCGACGGTAAGCTCCGGGTAAGCTCGTTGAGCTACAAGTGTTCTCTGGGCGAGACTTAGCTGAGAAGCTTTCCGTTCAGATTCAGGCTACCACGCAGCCCGAATGTGCTGCTCCCTAGCGCTGAGAGAGAAAGTGCAGAGCCCAGGCGTGTTTGGGTAGAGGCATTTGGGTGGAGCATTTCTCTGGCGGCACCGTGCTCTCTGGGCGACAAGTAGACACCGCTTCGACTCCGGCACAATGAAGGCGCAGAGCACGGAGCTGCTATGCGCACGGCACAGGCTGCAAGAGGAAGCGTGGCTGCCTCTCGCTTGTGTGCGGATTCACGTTAGCACTTGCAAACAGAAAGTTCCACCTGCGGCTACTTGTGCTGCTACCTATTTCTCTTCCAGCTTTCCCTGGAAAGCATTGTGCCCAGCTTTATGCTCGGAGATGCAGAGATGACAGTGGTAGATGCAGCGGAGACTGGAAATACAGAGTGCAGCCGAGAGTTTCTGCTGCTTTGACGTGAGGCAAGGGGAAAGTGCAGCCCAGCAGAGGCTTTGACTTGTGGAGCCTTTTTCTTTGGCAGCAGCTGCTGCAAGCAGGCAAGGAAGCTGCGAGAGTGAAGAAGGGGACGGTCTGTCTATGGGAGAAGGGAGCTGCCGAGGCGCAGTGTGTTGTGCTCAGTTTCAAGGCTGCCTGGAGGAGGGGGGTGCTTGAAGAACGCCTTCTTTCTGGACGCCTCCTTCTGCCTGTGCTCCAGCTGCATGCACTCTGCAGCACGGCAGGTTTAGGAACCTGCTTCTGGCCAGCTTGTGTCCAGGAGTGCAAGGGCTGCGCCTTCCTTTCGGAAGCAGCCAGAGCCTTCTCAGCTGCAGCTGCGTGTGAAGCAGCTCTTGGCTGGACATTTGAAATTGGCTGCCCTCAGTGCATGAGCCCGGTGCCCAGCTGCTTGCTTCTTCGCCTTCTGTGCTCTGGGCAGAAGTGAAGCCCAGCCATGGCTTGGAGCTTTGCCGCTCTTCAGCGTGAACACTGCACGCAGCCACAGTGTGCTGTGCAGGGATTTTCATCAGCTCAACGTACAACAAGCATTTTCTTGCTGTTTCACCGAGTCCAAACTGTCCGTGTAGCTCTCGCTCAGCGAAAAGCGTTTGGAGAGAAACACTTGCTGCAGTAGCTTTTCGCTGGGCAAGACTTTCACCACAGCACCCCAATTCGGGCAAGGAGCAGGAGAACGGAAGAGCATCTTTTCGTCCTGCCACGTTCTTCTGGGCGACACGCCTATCCGCCTCTTGGCTCCCTGCAAGGCTGTAAGCACGGCAGCGGTACTTGGAAGTGAGAAGGCAGGTGCAGAGAGCACCGCGATCTGCCAGCGCTGTGCAGGCTGTAAAGGAAAGAGGGCTACCACTAGGATGTGCTGCAAATACACGTTCCCAGGCGTCGACGGTAAGCTCCGGGGAAGCTCGTTGAGCTACAAGTGTTCTCTGGGCGAGACTTAGCTGAGAAGCTTTCCGTTCAGATTCAGGCTACCACGCAGCCCGAATGTGCTGCTCCCTAGCGCTGAGAGAGAAAGTGCAGAGCCCAGGCGTGTTTGGGTAGAGGCATTTGGGTGGAGCATTTCTCTGGCGGCACCGTGCTCTCTGGGCGACAAGTAGACACCGCTTCGACTCCGGCACAATGAAGGCGCAGAGCACGGAGCTGCTATGCGCACGGCACAGGCTGCAAGAGGAAGCGTGGCTGCCTCTCGCTTGTGTGCGGATTCACGTTAGCACTTGCAAACAAAAGTTCCACCTGCGGCTACTTGTGCTGCTACCTAGTTCTCTTCCAGCTTTCCCTGGAAAGCATTGTGCCCAGCTTTATGCTCGGAGATGCAGAGATGACAGTGGTAGATGCAGCGGAGACTGGAAATACAGAGTGCAGCCGAGAGTTTCTGCTGCTTTGACGTGAGGCAAGGGGAAAGTGCAGCCCAGCAGAGGCTTTGACTTGTGGAGCCTTTTTCTTTGGCAGCAGCTGCTGCAAGCAGGCAAGGAAGCTGCGAGAGTGAAGAAGGGGACGGTCTGTCTATGGGAGAAGGGAGCTGCCGAGGCGCAGTGTGTTGTGCTCAGTTTCAAGGCTGCCTGGAGGAGGGGGGTGCTTGAAGAACGCCTTCTTTCTGGACGCCTCCTTCTGCCTGTGCTCCAGCTGCATGCACTCTGCAGCACGGCAGGTTTAGGAACCTGCTTCTGGCCAGCTTGTGTCCAGGAGTGCAAGGGCTGCGCCTTCCTTTCGGAAGCAGCCAGAGCCTTCTCAGCTGCAGCTGCGTGTGAAGCAGCTGTTGGCTGGACATTTGAAATTGGCTGCCCTCAGTGCATGAGCCCGGTGCCCAGCTGCTTGCTTCTTCGCCTTCTGTGCTCTGGGCAGAAGTGAAGCCCAGCCATGGCTTGGAGCTTTGCCGCTCTTCAGCGTGAACACTGCACGCAGCCACAGTGTGCTGTGCAGGGATTTTCATCAGCTCAACGTACAACAAGCATTTTCTTGCTGTTTCACCGAGTCCAAACTGTCCGTGTAGCTCTCGCTCAGCGAAAAGCGTTTGGAGAGAAACACTTGCTGCAGTAGCTTTTCGCTGGGCAAGACTTTCACCACAGCACCCCAATTCGGGCAAGGAGCAGGAGAACGGAAGAGCATCTTTTCGTCCTGCCACGTTCTTCTGGGCGACACGCCTATCCGCCTCTTGGCTCCCTGCAAGGCTGTAAGCACGGCAGCGGTACTTGGAAGTGAGAAGGCAGGTGCAGAGAGCACCGCGATCTGCCAGCGCTGTGCAGGCTGGAAAGGAAAGAGGGCTACCACTAGGATGTGCTGCAAATACACGTTCCCAGGCGTCGACGGTAAGCTCCGGGGAAGCTCGTTGAGCTACAAGTGTTCTCTGGGCGAGACTTAGCTGAGAAGCTTTCCGTTCAGATTCAGGCTACCACGCAGCCCGAATGTGCTGCTCCCTAGCGCTGAGAGAGAAAGTGCAGAGCCCAGGCGTGTTTGGGTAGAGGCATTTGGGTGGAGCATTTCTCTGGCGGCACCGTGCTCTCTGGGCGACAAGTAGACACCGCTTCGACTCCGGCACAATGAAGGCGCAGAGCACGGAGCTGCTATGCGCACGGCACAGGCTGCAAGAGGAAGCGTGGCTGCCTCTCGCTTGTGTGCGGATTCACGTTAGCACTTGCAAACAGAAAGTTCCACCTGCGGCTACTTGTGCTGCTACCTAGTTCTCTTCCAGCTTTCCCTGGAAAGCATTGTGCCCAGCTTTATGCTCGGAGATGCAGAGATGACAGTGGTAGATGCAGCGGAGACTGGAAATACAGAGTGCAGCCGAGAGTTTCTGCTGCTTTGACGTGAGGCAAGTGGAAAGTGCAGCCCAGCAGAGGCTTTGACTTGTGGAGCCTTTTTCTTTGGCAGCAGCTGCTGCAAGCAGGCAAGGAAGCTGCGAGAGTGAAGAAGGGGACGGTCTGTCTATGGGAGAAGGGAGCTGCCGAGGCGCAGTGTGTTGTGCTCAGTTTCAAGGCTGCCTGGAGGAGGGGGGTGCTTGAAGAACGCCTTCTTTCTGGACGCCTCCTTCTGCCTGTGCTCCAGCTGCATGCACTCTGCAGCACGGCAGGTTTAGGAACCTGCTTCTGGCCAGCTTGTGTCCAGGAGTGCAAGGGCTGCGCCTTCCTTTCGGAAGCAGCCAGAGCCTTCTCAGCTGCAGCTGCGTGTGAAGCAGCTGTTGGCTGGACATTTGAAATTGGCTGCCCTCAGTGCATGAGCCCGGTGCCCAGCTGCTTGCTTCTTCGCCTTCTGTGCTCTGGGCAGAAGTGAAGCCCAGCCATGGCTTGGAGCTTTGCCGCTCTTCAGCGTGAACACTGCACGCAGCCACAGTGTGCTGTGCAGGGATTTTCATCAGCTCAACGTACAACAAGCATTTTCTTGCTGTTTCACCGAGTCCAAACTGTCCGTGTAGCTCTCGCTCAGCGAAAAGCGTTTGGAGAGAAACACTTGCTGCAGTAGCTTTTCGCTGGGCAAGACTTTCACCACAGCACCCCAATTCGGGCAAGGAGCAGGAGAACGGAAGAGCATCTTTTCGTCCTGCCACGTTCTTCTGGGCGACACGCCTATCCGCCTCTTGGCTCCCTGCAAGGCTGTAAGCACGGCAGCGGTACTTGGAAGTGAGAAGGCAGGTGCAGAGAGCACCGCGATCTGCCAGCGCTGTGCAGGCTGTAAAGGAAAGAGGGCTACCACTAGGATGTGCTGCAAATACACGTTCCCAGGCGTCGACGGTAAGCTCCGGGGAAGCTCGTTGAGCTACAAGTGTTCTCTGGGCGAGACTTAGCTGAGAAGCTTTCCGTTCAGATTCAGGCTACCACGCAGCCCGAATGTGCTGCTCCCTAGCGCTGAGAGAGAAAGTGCAGAGCCCAGGCGTGTTTGGGTAGAGGCATTTGGGTGGAGCATTTCTCTGGCGGCACCGTGCTCTCTGGGCGACAAGTAGACACCGCTTCGACTCCGGCACAATGAAGGCGCAGAGCACGGAGCTGCTATGCGCACGGCACAGGCTGCAAGAGGAAGCGTGGCTGCCTCTCGCTTGTGTGCGGATTCACGTTAGCACTTGCAAACAGAAAGTTCCACCTGCGGCTACTTGTGCTGCTACCTATTTCTCTTCCAGCTTTCCCTGGAAAGCATTGTGCCCAGCTTTATGCTCGGAGATGCAGAGATGACAGTGGTAGATGCAGCGGAGACTGGAAATACAGAGTGCAGCCGAGAGTTTCTGCTGCTTTGACGTGAGGCAAGGGGAAAGTGCAGCCCAGCAGAGGCTTTGACTTGTGGAGCCTTTTTCTTTGGCAGCAGCTGCTGCAAGCAGGCAAGGAAGCTGCGAGAGTGAAGAAGGGGACGGTCTGTCTATGGGAGAAGGGAGCTGCCGAGGCGCAGTGTGTTGTGCTCAGTTTCAAGGCTGCCTGGAGGAGGGGGGTGCTTGAAGAACGCCTTCTTTCTGGACGCCTCCTTCTGCCTGTGCTCCAGCTGCATGCACTCTGCAGCACGGCAGGTTTAGGAACCTGCTTCTGGCCAGCTTGTGTCCAGGAGTGCAAGGGCTGCGCCTTCCTTTCGGAAGCAGCCAGAGCCTTCTCAGCTGCAGCTGCGTGTGAAGCAGCTGTTGGCTGGACATTTGAAATTGGCTGCCCTCAGTGCATGAGCCCGGTGCCCAGCTGCTTGCTTCTTCGCCTTCTGTGCTCTGGGCAGAAGTGAAGCCCAGCCATGGCTTGGAGCTTTGCCGCTCTTCAGCGTGAACACTGCACGCAGCCACAGTGTGCTGAGCAGGGATTTTCATCAGCTCAACGTACAACAAGCATTTTCTTGCTGTTTCACCGAGTCCAAACTGTCCGTGTAGCTCTCGCTCAGCGAAAAGCGTTTGGAGAGAAACACTTGCTGCAGTAGCTTTTCGCTGGGCAAGACTTTCACCACAGCACCCCAATTCGGGCAAGGAGCAGGAGAACGGAAGAGCATCTTTTCGTCCTGCCACGTTCTTCTGGGCGACACGCCTATCCGCCTCTTGGCTCCCTGCAAGGCTGTAAGCACGGCTGCGGTACTTGGAAGTGAGAAGGCAGGTGCAGAGAGCACCGCGATCTGCCAGCGCTGTGCAGGCTGTAAAGGAAAGAGGGCTACCACTAGGATGTGCTGCAAATACACGTTCCCAGGCGTCGACGGTAAGCTCCGGGGAAGCTCGTTGAGCTACAAGTGTTCTCTGGGCGAGACTTAGCTGAGAAGCTTTCCGTTCAGATTCAGGCTACCACGCAGCCCGAATGTGCTGCTCCCTAGCGCTGAGAGAGAAAGTGCAGAGCCCAGGCGTGTTTGGGTAGAGGCATTTGGGTGGAGCATTTCTCTGGCGGCACCGTGCTCTCTGGGCGACAAGTAGACACCGCTTCCACTCCGGCACAATGAAGGCGCAGAGCACGGAGCTGCTATGCGCACGGCACAGGCTGCAAGAGGAAGCGTGGCTGCCTCTCGCTTGTGTGCGGATTCACGTTAGCACTTGCAAACAGAAAGTTCCACCTGCGGCTACTTGTGCTGCTACCTAGTTCTCTTCCAGCTTTCCCTGGAAAGCATTGTGCCCAGCTTTATGCTCGGAGATGCAGAGATGACAGTGGTAGATGCAGTGGAGACTGGAAATACAGAGTGCAGCCGAGAGTTTCTGCTGCTTTGACGTGAGGCAAGTGGAAAGTGCAGCCCAGCAGAGGCTTTGACTTGTGGAGCCTTTTTCTTTGGCAGCAGCTGCTGCAAGCAGGCAAGGAAGCTGCGAGAGTGAAGAAGGGGACGGTCTGTCTATGGGAGAAGGGAGCTGCCGAGGCGCAGTGTGTTGTGCTCAGTTTCAAGGCTGCCTGGAGGAGGGGGGTGCTTGAAGAACGCCTTCTTTCTGGACGCCTCCTTCTGCCTGTGCTCCAGCTGCATGCACTCTGCAGCACGGCAGGTTTAGGAACCTGCTTCTGGCCAGCTTGTGTCCAGGAGTGCAAGGGCTGCGCCTTCCTTTCGGAAGCAGCCAGAGCCTTCTCAGCTGCAGCTGCGTGTGAAGCAGCTGTTGGCTGGACATTTGAAATTGGCTGCCCTCAGTGCATGAGCCCGGTGCCCAGCTGCTTGCTTCTTCGCCTTCTGTGCTCTGGGCAGAAGTGAAGCCCAGCCATGGCTTGGAGCTTTGCCGCTCTTCAGCGTGAACACTGCACGCAGCCACAGTGTGCTGTGCAGGGATTTTCATCAGCTCAACGTACAACAAGCATTTTCTTGCTGTTTCACCGAGTCCAAACTGTCCGTGTAGCTCTCGCTCAGCGAAAAGCGTTTGGAGAGAAACACTTGCTGCAGTAGCTTTTCGCTGGGCAAGACTTTCACCACAGCACCCCAATTCGGGCAAGGAGCAGGAGAACGGAAGAGCATCTTTTCGTCCTGCCACGTTCTTCTGGGCGACACGCCTATCCGCCTCTTGGCTCCCTGCAAGGCTGTAAGCACGGCAGCGGTACTTGGAAGTGAGAAGGCAGGTGCAGAGAGCACCGCGATCTGCCAGCGCTGTGCAGGCTGTAAAGGAAAGAGGGCTACCACTAGGATGTGCTGCAAATACACGTTCCCAGGCGTCGACGGTAAGCTCCGGGGAAGCTCGTTGAGCTACAAGTGTTCTCTGGGCGAGACTTAGCTGAGAAGCTTTCCGTTCAGATTCAGGCTACCACGCAGCCCGAATGTGCTGCTCCCTAGCGCTGAGAGAGAAAGTGCAGAGCCCAGGCGTGTTTGGGTAGAGGCATTTGGGTGGAGCATTTCTCTGGCGGCACCGTGCTCTCTGGGCGACAAGTAGACACCGCTTCGACTCCGGCACAATGAAGGCGCAGAGCACGGAGCTGCTATGCGCACGGCACAGGCTGCAAGAGGAAGCGTGGCTGCCTCTCGCTTGTGTGCGGATTCACGTTAGCACTTGAGAACAGAAAGTTCCACCTGCGGCTACTTGTGCTGCTACCTATTTCTCTTCCAGCTTTCCCTGGAAAGCATTGTGCCCAGCTTTATGCTCGGAGATGCAGAGATGACAGTGGTAGATGCAGCGGAGACTGGAAATACAGAGTGCAGCCGAGAGTTTCTGCTGCTTTGACGTGAGGCAAGGGGAAAGTGCAGCCCAGCAGAGGCTTTGACTTGTGGAGCCTTTTTCTTTGGCAGCAGCTGCTGCAAGCAGGCAAGGAAGCTGCGAGAGTGAAGAAGGGGACGGTCTGTCTATGGGAGAAGGGAGCTGCCGAGGCGCAGTGTGTTGTGCTCAGTTTCAAGGCTGCCTGGAGGAGGGGGGTGCTTGAAGAACGCCTTCTTTCTGGACGCCTCCTTCTGCCTGTGCTCCAGCTGCATGCACTCTGCAGCACGGCAGGTTTAGGAACCTGCTTCTGGCCAGCTTGTGTCCAGGAGTGCAAGGGCTGCGCCTTCCTTTCGGAAGCAGCCAGAGCCTTCTCAGCTGCAGCTGCGTGTGAAGCAGCTGTTGGCTGGACATTTGAAATTGGCTGCCCTCAGTGCATGAGCCCGGTGCCCAGCTGCTTGCTTCTTCGCCTTCTGTGCTCTGGGCAGAAGTGAAGCCCAGCCATGGCTTGGAGCTTTGCCGCTCTTCAGCGTGAACACTGCACGCAGCCACAGTGTGCTGAGCAGGGATTTTCATCAGCTCAACGTACAACAAGCATTTTCTTGCTGTTTCACCGAGTCCAAACTGTCCGTGTAGCTCTCGCTCAGCGAAAAGCGTTTGGAGAGAAACACTTGCTGCAGTAGCTTTTCGCTGGGCAAGACTTTCACCACAGCACCCCAATTCGGGCAAGGAGCAGGAGAACGGAAGAGCATCTTTTCGTCCTGCCACGTTCTTCTGGGCGACACGCCTATCCGCCTCTTGGCTCCCTGCAAGGCTGTAAGCACGGCTGCGGTACTTGGAAGTGAGAAGGCAGGTGCAGAGAGCACCGCGATCTGCCAGCGCTGTGCAGGCTGTAAAGGAAAGAGGGCTACCACTAGGATGTGCTGCAAATACACGTTCCCAGGCGTCGACGGTAAGCTCCGGGGAAGCTCGTTGAGCTACAAGTGTTCTCTGGGCGAGACTTAGCTGAGAAGCTTTCCGTTCAGATTCAGGCTACCACGCAGCCCGAATGTGCTGCTCCCTAGCGCTGAGAGAGAAAGTGCAGAGCCCAGGCGTGTTTGGGTAGAGGCATTTGGGTGGAGCATTTCTCTGGCGGCACCGTGCTCTCTGGGCGACAAGTAGACACCGCTTCCACTCCGGCACAATGAAGGCGCAGAGCACGGAGCTGCTATGCGCACGGCACAGGCTGCAAGAGGAAGCGTGGCTGCCTCTCGCTTGTGTGCGGATTCACGTTAGCACTTGCAAACAGAAAGTTCCACCTGCGGCTACTTGTGCTGCTACCTAGTTCTCTTCCAGCTTTCCCTGGAAAGCATTGTGCCCAGCTTTATGCTCGGAGATGCAGAGATGACAGTGGTAGATGCAGTGGAGACTGGAAATACAGAGTGCAGCCGAGAGTTTCTGCTGCTTTGACGTGAGGCAAGTGGAAAGTGCAGCCCAGCAGAGGCTTTGACTTGTGGAGCCTTTTTCTTTGGCAGCAGCTGCTGCAAGCAGGCAAGGAAGCTGCGAGAGTGAAGAAGGGGACGGTCTGTCTATGGGAGAAGGGAGCTGCCGAGGCGCAGTGTGTTGTGCTCAGTTTCAAGGCTGCCTGGAGGAGGGGGGTGCTTGAAGAACGCCTTCTTTCTGGACGCCTCCTTCTGCCTGTGCTCCAGCTGCATGCACTCTGCAGCACGGCAGGTTTAGGAACCTGCTTCTGGCCAGCTTGTGTCCAGGAGTGCAAGGGCTGCGCCTTCCTTTCGGAAGCAGCCAGAGCCTTCTCAGCTGCAGCTGCGTGTGAAGCAGCTGTTGGCTGGACATTTGAAATTGGCTGCCCTCAGTGCATGAGCCCGGTGCCCAGCTGCTTGCTTCTTCGCCTTCTGTGCTCTGGGCAGAAGTGAAGCCCAGCCATGGCTTGGAGCTTTGCCGCTCTTCAGCGTGAACACTGCACGCAGCCACAGTGTGCTGTGCAGGGATTTTCATCAGCTCAACGTACAACAAGCATTTTCTTGCTGTTTCACCGAGTCCAAACTGTCCGTGTAGCTCTCGCTCAGCGAAAAGCGTTTGGAGAGAAACACTTGCTGCAGTAGCTTTTCGCTGGGCAAGACTTTCACCACAGCACCCCAATTCGGGCAAGGAGCAGGAGAACGGAAGAGCATCTTTTCGTCCTGCCACGTTCTTCTGGGCGACACGCCTATCCGCCTCTTGGCTCCCTGCAAGGCTGTAAGCACGGCTGCGGTACTTGGAAGTGAGAAGGCAGGTGCAGAGAGCACCGCGATCTGCCAGCGCTGTGCAGGCTGTAAAGGAAAGAGGGCTACCACTAGGATGTGCTGCAAATACACGTTCCCAGGCGTCGACGGTAAGCTCCGGGGAAGCTCGTTGAGCTACAAGTGTTCTCTGGGCGAGACTTAGCTGAGAAGCTTTCCGTTCAGATTCAGGCTACCACGCAGCCCGAATGTGCTGCTCCCTAGCGCTGAGAGAGAAAGTGCAGAGCCCAGGCGTGTTTGGGTAGAGGCATTTGGGTGGAGCATTTCTCTGGCGGCACCGTGCTCTCTGGGCGACAAGTAGACACCGCTTCGACTCCGGCACAATGAAGGCGCAGAGCACGGAGCTGCTATGCGCACGGCACAGGCTGCAAGAGGAAGCGTGGCTGCCTCTCGCTTGTGTGCGGATTCACGTTAGCACTTGAGAACAGAAAGTTCCACCTGCGGCTACTTGTGCTGCTACCTATTTCTCTTCCAGCTTTCCCTGGAAAGCATTGTGCCCAGCTTTATGCTCGGAGATGCAGAGATGACAGTGGTAGATGCAGCGGAGACTGGAAATACAGAGTGCAGCCGAGAGTTTCTGCTGCTTTGACGTGAGGCAAGTGGAAAGTGCAGCCCAGCAGAGGCTTTGACTTGTGGAGCCTTTTTCTTTGGCAGCAGCTGCTGCAAGCAGGCAAGGAAGCTGCGAGAGTGAAGAAGGGGACGGTCTGTCTATGGGAGAAGGGAGCTGCCGAGGCGCAGTGTGTTGTGCTCAGTTTCAAGGCTGCCTGGAGGAGGGGGGTGCTTGAAGAACGCCTTCTTTCTGGACGCCTCCTTCTGCCTGTGCTCCAGCTGCATGCACTCTGCAGCACGGCAGGTTTAGGAACCTGCTTCTGGCCAGCTTGTGTCCAGGAGTGCAAGGGCTGCGCCTTCCTTTCGGAAGCAGCCAGAGCCTTCTCAGCTGCAGCTGCGTGTGAAGCAGCTGTTGGCTGGACATTTGAAATTGGCTGCCCTCAGTGCATGAGCCCGGTGCCCAGCTGCTTGCTTCTTCGCCTTCTGTGCTCTGGGCAGAAGTGAAGCCCAGCCATGGCTTGGAGCTTTGCCGCTCTTCAGCGTGAACACTGCACGCAGCCACAGTGTGCTGTGCAGGGATTTTCATCAGCTCAACGTACAACAAGCATTTTCTTGCTGTTTCACCGAGTCCAAACTGTCCGTGTAGCTCTCGCTCAGCGAAAAGCGTTTGGAGAGAAACACTTGCTGCAGTAGCTTTTCGCTGGGCAAGACTTTCACCACAGCACCCCAATTCGGGCAAGGAGCAGGAGAACGGAAGAGCATCTTTTCGTCCTGCCACGTTCTTCTGGGCGACACGCCTATCCGCCTCTTGGCTCCCTGCAAGGCTGTAAGCACGGCAGCGGTACTTGGAAGTGAGAAGGCAGGTGCAGAGAGCACCGCGATCTGCCAGCGCTGTGCAGGCTGTAAAGGAAAGAGGGCTACCACTAGGATGTGCTGCAAATACACGTTCCCAGGCGTCGACGGTAAGCTCCGGGGAAGCTCGTTGAGCTACAAGTGTTCTCTGGGCGAGACTTAGCTGAGAAGCTTTCCGTTCAGATTCAGGCTACCACGCAGCCCGAATGTGCTGCTCCCTAGCGCTGAGAGAGAAAGTGCAGAGCCCAGGCGTGTTTGGGTAGAGGCATTTGGGTGGAGCATTTCTCTGGCGGCACCGTGCTCTCTGGGCGACAAGTAGACACCGCTTCGACTCCGGCACAATGAAGGCGCAGAGCACGGAGCTGCTATGCGCACGGCACAGGCTGCAAGAGGAAGCGTGGCTGCCTCTCGCTTGTGTGCGGATTCACGTTAGCACTTGAGAACAGAAAGTTCCACCTGCGGCTACTTGTGCTGCTACCTAGTTCTCTTCCAGCTTTCCCTGGAAAGCATTGTGCCCAGCTTTATGCTCGGAGATGCAGAGATGACAGTGGTAGATGCAGCGGAGACTGGAAATACAGAGTGCAGCCGAGAGTTTCTGCTGCTTTGACGTGAGGCAAGGGGAAAGTGCAGCCCAGCAGAGGCTTTGACTTGTGGAGCCTTTTTCTTTGGCAGCAGCTGCTGCAAGCAGGCAAGGAAGCTGCGAGAGTGAAGAAGGGGACGGTCTGTCTATGGGAGAAGGGAGCTGCCGAGGCGCAGTGTGTTGTGCTCAGTTTCAAGGCTGCCTGGAGGAGGGGGGTGCTTGAAGAACGCCTTCTTTCTGGACGCCTCCTTCTGCCTGTGCTCCAGCTGCATGCACTCTGCAGCACGGCAGGTTTAGGAACCTGCTTCTGGCCAGCTTGTGTCCAGGAGTGCAAGGGCTGCGCCTTCCTTTCGGAAGCAGCCAGAGCCTTCTCAGCTGCAGCTGCGTGTGAAGCAGCTGTTGGCTGGACATTTGAAATTGGCTGCCCTCAGTGCATGAGCCCGGTGCCCAGCTGCTTGCTTCTTCGCCTTCTGTGCTCTGGGCAGAAGTGAAGCCCAGCCATGGCTTGGAGCTTTGCCGCTCTTCAGCGTGAACACTGCACGCAGCCACAGTGTGCTGTGCAGGGATTTTCATCAGCTCAACGTACAACAAGCATTTTCTTGCTGTTTCACCGAGTCCAAACTGTCCGTGTAGCTCTCGCTCAGCGAAAAGCGTTTGGAGAGAAACACTTGCTGCAGTAGCTTTTCGCTGGGCAAGACTTTCACCACAGCACCCCAATTCGGGCAAGGAGCAGGAGAACGGAAGAGCATCTTTTCGTCCTGCCACGTTCTTCTGGGCGACACGCCTATCCGCCTCTTGGCTCCCTGCAAGGCTGTAAGCACGGCAGCGGTACTTGGAAGTGAGAAGGCAGGTGCAGAGAGCACCGCGATCTGCCAGCGCTGTGCAGGCTGTAAAGGAAAGAGGGCTACCACTAGGATGTGCTGCAAATACACGTTCCCAGGCGTCGACGGTAAGCTCCGGGGAAGCTCGTTGAGCTACAAGTGTTCTCTGGGCGAGACTTAGCTGAGAAGCTTTCCGTTCAGATTCAGGCTACCACGCAGCCCGAATGTGCTGCTCCCTAGCGCTGAGAGAGAAAGTGCAGAGCCCAGGCGTGTTTGGGTAGAGGCATTTGGGTGGAGCATTTCTCTGGCGGCACCGTGCTCTCTGGGCGACAAGTAGACACCGCTTCGACTCCGGCACAATGAAGGCGCAGAGCACGGAGCTGCTATGCGCACGGCACAGGCTGCAAGAGGAAGCGTGGCTGCCTCTCGCTTGTGTGCGGATTCACGTTAGCACTTGCAAACAGAAAGTTCCACCTGCGGCTACTTGTGCTGCTACCTATTTCTCTTCCAGCTTTCCCTGGAAAGCATTGTGCCCAGCTTTATCCTCGGAGATGCAGAGATGACAGTGGTAGATGCAGCGGAGACTGGAAATACAGAGTGCAGCCGAGAGTTTCTGCTGCTTTGACGTGAGGCAAGGGGAAAGTGCAGCCCAGCAGAGGCTTTGACTGCTGGAGCCTTTTTCTTTGGCAGCAGCTGCTGCAAGCAGGCAAGGAAGCTGCGAGAGTGAAGAAGGGGACGGTCTGTCTATGGGAGGAGCTGCCGAGGCGCAGTGTGTTGTGCTCAGTTTCAAGGCTGCCTGGAGGAGGGGGGTGCTTGAAGAACGCCTTCTTTCTGGACGCCTCCTTCTGCCTGTGCTCCAGCTGCATGCACTCTGCAGCACGGCAGGTTTAGGAACCTGCTTCTGGCCAGCTTGTGTCCAGGAGTGCAAGGGCTGCGCCTTCCTTTCGGAAGCAGCCAGAGCCTTCTCAGCTGCAGCTGCGTGTGAAGCAGCTGTTGGCTGGACATTTGAAATTGGCTGCCCTCAGTGCATGAGCCCGGTGCCCAGCTGCTTGCTTCTTCGCCTTCTGTGCTCTGGGCAGAAGTGAAGCCCAGCCATGGCTTGGAGCTTTGCCGCTCTTCAGCGTGAACACTGCACGCAGCCACAGTGTGCTGTGCAGGGATTTTCATCAGCTCAACGTACAACAAGCATTTTCTTGCTGTTTCACCGAGTCCAAACTCTCCGTGTAGCTCTCGCTCAGCGAAAAGCGTTTGGAGAGAAACACTTGCTGCAGTAGCTTTTCGCTGGGCAAGACTTTCACCACAGCACCCCAATTCGGGCAAGGAGCAGGAGAACGGAAGAGCATCTTTTCGTCCTGCCACGTTCTTCTGGGCGACACGCCTATCCGCCTCTTGGCTCCCTGCAAGGCTGTAAGCACGGCAGCGGTACTTGGAAGTGAGAAGGCAGGTGCAGAGAGCACCGCGATCTGCCAGCGCTGTGCAGGCTGTAAAGGAAAGAGGGCTACCACTAGGATGTGCTGCAAATACACGTTCCCAGGCGTCGACAGTAAGCTCCGGGGAAGCTCGTTGAGCTACAAGTGTTCTCTGGGCGAGACTTAGCTGAGAAGCTTTCCGTTCAGATTCAGGCTACCACGCAGCCCGAATGTGCTGCTCCCTAGCGCTGAGAGAGAAAGTGCAGAGCCCAGGCGTGTTTGGGTAGAGGCATTTGGGTGGAGCATTTCTCTGGCGGCACCGTGCTCTCTGGGCGACAAGTAGACACCGCTTCGACTCCGGCACAATGAAGGCGCAGAGCACGGAGCTGCTATGCGCACGGCACAGGCTGCAAGAGAAAGCGTGGCTGCCTCTCGCTTGTGTGCGGATTCACGTTAGCACTTGAGAACAGAAAGTTCCACCTGCGGCTACTTGTGCTGCTACCTATTTCTCTTCCAGCTTTCCCTGGAAAGCATTGTGCCCAGCTTTATGCTCGGAGATGCAGAGATGACAGTGGTAGATGCAGCGGAGACTGGAAATACAGAGTGCAGCCGAGAGTTTCTGCTGCTTTGACGTGAGGCAAGGGGAAAGTGCAGCCCAGCAGAGGCTTTGACTTGTGGAGCCTTTTTCTTTGGCAGCAGCTGCTGCAAGCAGGCAAGGAAGCTGCGAGAGTGAAGAAGGGGACGGTCTGTCTATGGGAGAAGGGAGCTGCCGAGGCGCAGTGTGTTGTGCTCAGTTTCAAGGCTGCCTGGAGGAGGGGGGTGCTTGAAGAACGCCTTCTTTCTGGACGCCTCCTTCTGCCTGTGCTCCAGCTGCATGCACTCTGCAGCACGGCAGGTTTAGGAACCTGCTTCTGGCCAGCTTGTGTCCAGGAGTGCAAGGGCTGCGCCTTCCTTTCGGAAGCAGCCAGAGCCTTCTCAGCTGCAGCTGCGTGTGAAGCAGCTGTTGGCTGGACATTTGAAATTGGCTGCCCTCAGTGCATGAGCCCGGTGCCCAGCTGCTTGCTTCTTCGCCTTCTGTGCTCTGGGCAGAAGTGAAGCCCAGCCATGGCTTGGAGCTTTGCCGCTCTTCAGCGTGAACACTGCACGCAGCCACAGTGTGCTGTGCAGGGATTTTCATCAGCTCAACGTACAACAAGCATTTTCTTGCTGTTTCACCGAGTCCAAACTGTCCGTGTAGCTCTCGCTCAGCGAAAAGCGTTTGGAGAGAAACACTTGCTGCAGTAGCTTTTCGCTGGGCAAGACTTTCACCACAGCACCCCAATTCGGGCAAGGAGCAGGAGAACGGAAGAGCATCTTTTCGTCCTGCCACGTTCTTCTGGGCGACACGCCTATCCGCCTCTTGGCTCCCTGCAAGGCTGTAAGCACGGCTGCGGTACTTGGAAGTGAGAAGGCAGGTGCAGAGAGCACCGCGATCTGCCAGCGCTGTGCAGGCTGTAAAGGAAAGAGGGCTACCACTAGGATGTGCTGCAAATACAGGTTCCCAGGCGTCGACAGTAAGCTCCGGGGAAGCTCGTTGACCTTCAAGTGTTCTCTGGGCGAGACTTAGCTGAGAAGCTTTCCGTTCAGATTCAGGCTACCACGCAGCCCGAATGTGCTGCTCCCTAGCGCTGAGAGAGAAAGTGCAGAGCCCAGGCGTGTTTGGGTAGAGGCATTTGGGTGGAGCATTTCTCTGGCGGCACCGTGCTCTCTGGGCGACAAGTAGACACCGCTTCCACTCCGGCACAATGAAGGCGCAGAGCACGGAGCTGCGATGCGCACGGCACAGGCTGCAAGAGGAAGCGTGGCTGCCTCTCGCTTGTGTGCGGATTCACGTTAGCACTTGAGAACAGAAAGTTCCACCTGCGGCTACTTGTGCTGCTACCTAGTTCTCTTCCAGCTTTCCCTGGAAAGCATTGTGCCCAGCTTTATGCTCGGAGATGCAGAGATGACAGTGGTAGATGCAGCGGAGACTGGAAATACAGAGTGCAGCCGAGAGTTTCTGCTGCTTTGACGTGAGGCAAGGGGAAAGTGCAGCCCAGCAGAGGCTTTGACTTGTGGAGCCTTTTTCTTTGGCAGCAGCTGCTGCAAGCAGGCAAGGAAGCTGCGAGAGTGAAGAAGGGGACGGTCTGTCTATGGGAGAAGGGAGCTGCCGAGGCGCAGTGTGTTGTGCTCAGTTTCAAGGCTGCCTGGAGGAGGGGGGTGCTTGAAGAACGCCTTCTTTCTGGACGCCTCCTTCTGCCTGTGCTCCAGCTGCATGCACTCTGCAGCACGGCAGGTTTAGGAACCTGCTTCTGGCCAGCTTGTGTCCAGGAGTGCAAGGGCTGCGCCTTCCTTTCGGAAGCAGCCAGAGCCTTCTCAGCTGCAGCTGCGTGTGAAGCAGCTCTTGGCTGGACATTTGAAATTGGCTGCCCTCAGTGCATGAGCCCGGTGCCCAGCTGCTTGCTTCTTCGCCTTCTGTGCTCTAGGCAGAAGTGAAGCCCAGCCATGGCTTGGAGCTTTGCCGCTCTTCAGCGTGAACACTGCATGCAGCCACAGTGTGCTGTGCAGGGATTTTCATCAGCTCAACGTACAACAAGCATTTTCTTGCTGTTTCACCGAGTCCAAACTGTCCGTGGAGCTCTCGCTCAGCGAAAAGCGTTTGGAGAGAAACACTTGCTGCAGTAGCTTTTCGCTGGGCAAGACTTTCACCACAGCACCCCAATTCGGGCAAGGAGCAGGAGAACGGAAGAGCATCTTTTCGTCCTGCCACGTTCTTCTGGGCGACACGCCTATCCGCCTCTTGGCTCCCTGCAAGGCTGTAAGCACGGCTGCGGTACTTGGAAGTGAGAAGGCAGGTGCAGAGAGCACCGCGATCTGCCAGCGCTGTGCAGGCTGTAAAGGAAAGAGGGCTACCACTAGGATGTGCTGCAAATACAGGTTCCCAGGCGTCGACAGTAAGCTCCGGGGAAGCTCGTTGAGCTACAAGTGTTCTCTGGGCGAGACTTAGCTGAGAAGCTTTCCGTTCAGATTCAGGCTACCACGCAGCCCGAATGTGCTGCTCCCTAGCGCTGAGAGAGAAAGTGCAGAGCCCAGGCGTGTTTGGGTAGAGGCATTTGGGTGGAGCATTTCTCTGGCGGCACCGTGCTCTCTGGGCGACAAGTAGACACCGCTTCCACTCCGGCACAATGAAGGCGCAGAGCACGGAGCTGCTATGCGCACGGCACAGGCTGCAAGAGGAAGCGTGGCTGCCTCTCGCTTGTGTGCGGATTCACGTTAGCACTTGAGAACAGAAAGTTCCACCTGCGGCTACTTGTGCTGCTACCTATTTCTCTTCCAGCTTTCCCTGGAAAGCATTGTGCCCAGCTTTATGCTCGGAGATGCAGAGATGACAGTGGTAGATGCAGCGGAGACTGGAAATACAGAGTGCAGCCGAGAGTTTCTGCTGCTTTGACGTGAGGCAAGGGGAAAGTGCAGCCCAGCAGAGGCTTTGACTTGTGGAGCCTTTTTCTTTGGCAGCAGCTGCTGCAAGCAGGCAAGGAAGCTGCGAGAGTGAAGAAGGGGACGGTCTGTCTATGGGAGAAGGGAGCTGCCGAGGCGCAGTGTGTTGTGCTCAGTTTCAAGGCTGCCTGGAGGAGGGGGGTGCTTGAAGAACGCCTTCTTTCTGGACGCCTCCTTCTGCCTGTGCTCCAGCTGCATGCACTCTGCAGCACGGCAGGTTTAGGAACCTGCTTCTGGCCAGCTTGTGTCCAGGAGTGCAAGGGCTGCGCCTTCCTTTCGGAAGCAGCCAGAGCCTTCTCAGCTGCAGCTGCGTGTGAAGCAGCTCTTGGCTGGACATTTGAAATTGGCTGCCCTCAGTGCATGAGCCCGGTGCCCAGCTGCTTGCTTCTTCGCCTTCTGTGCTCTGGGCAGAAGTGAAGCCCAGCCATGGCTTGGAGCTTTGCCGCTCTTCAGCGTGAACACTGCACGCAGCCACAGTGTGCTGTGCAGGGATTTTCATCAGCTCAACGTACAACAAGCATTTTCTTGCTGTTTCACCGAGTCCAAACTGTCCGTGTAGCTCTCGCTCAGCGAAAAGCGTTTGGAGAGAAACACTTGCTGCAGTAGCTTTTCGCTGGGCAAGACTTTCACCACAGCACCCCAATTCGGGCAAGGAGCAGGAGAACGGAAGAGCATCTTTTCGTCCTGCCACGTTCTTCTGGGCGACACGCCTATCCGCCTCTTGGCTCCCTGCAAGGCTGTAAGCACGGCAGCGGTACTTGGAAGTGAGAAGGCAGGTGCAGAGAGCACCGCGATCTGCCAGCGCTGTGCAGGCTGTAAAGGAAAGAGGGCTACCACTAGGATGTGCTGCAAATACACGTTCCCAGGCGTCGACGGTAAGCTCCGGGGAAGCTCGTTGAGCTACAAGTGTTCTCTGGGCGAGACTTAGCTGAGAAGCTTTCCGTTCAGATTCAGGCTACCACGCAGCCCGAATGTGCTGCTCCCTAGCGCTGAGAGAGAAAGTGCAGAGCCCAGGCGTGTTTGGGTAGAGGCATTTGGGTGGAGCATTTCTCTGGCGGCACCGTGCTCTCTGGGCGACAAGTAGACACCGCTTCCACTCCGGCACAATGAAGGCGCAGAGCACGGAGCTGCTATGCGCACGGCACAGGCTGCAAGAGGAAGCGTGGCTGCCTCTCGCTTGTGTGCGGATTCACGTTAGCACTTGCAAACAGAAAGTTCCACCTGCGGCTACTTGTGCTGCTACCTAGTTCTCTTCCAGCTTTCCCTGGAAAGCATTGTGCCCAGCTTTATGCTCGGAGATGCAGAGATGACAGTGGTAGATGCAGCGGAGACTGGAAATACAGAGTGCAGCCGAGAGTTTCTGCTGCTTTGACGTGAGGCAAGGGGAAAGTGCAGCCCAGCAGAGGCTTTGACTTGTGGAGCCTTTTTCTTTGGCAGCAGCTGCTGCAAGCAGGCAAGGAAGCTGCGAGAGTGAAGAAGGGGACGGTCTGTCTATGGGAGAAGGGAGCTGCCGAGGCGCAGTGTGTTGTGCTCAGTTTCAAGGCTGCCTGGAGGAGGGGGGTGCTTGAAGAACGCCTTCTTTCTGGACGCCTCCTTCTGCCTGTGCTCCAGCTGCATGCACTCTGCAGCACGGCAGGTTTAGGAACCTGCTTCTGGCCAGCTTGTGTCCAGGAGTGCAAGGGCTGCGCCTTCCTTTCGGAAGCAGCCAGAGCCTTCTCAGCTGCAGCTGCGTGTGAAGCAGCTCTTGGCTGGACATTTGAAATTGGCTGCCCTCAGTGCATGAGCCCGGTGCCCAGCTGCTTGCTTCTTCGCCTTCTGTGCTCTGGGCAGAAGTGAAGCCCAGCCATGGCTTGGAGCTTTGCCGCTCTTCAGCGTGAACACTGCACGCAGCCACAGTGTGCTGTGCAGGGATTTTCATCAGCTCAACGTACAACAAGCATTTTCTTGCTGTTTCACCGAGTCCAAACTGTCCGTGTAGCTCTCGCTCAGCGAAAAGCGTTTGGAGAGAAACACTTGCTGCAGTAGCTTTTCGCTGGGCAAGACTTTCACCACAGCACCCCAATTCGGGCAAGGAGCAGGAGAACGGAAGAGCATCTTTTCGTCCTGCCACGTTCTTCTGGGCGACACGCCTATCCGCCTCTTGGCTCCCTGCAAGGCTGTAAGCACGGCTGCGGTACTTGGAAGTGAGAAGGCAGGTGCAGAGAGCACCGCGATCTGCCAGCGCTGTGCAGGCTGTAAAGGAAAGAGGGCTACCACTAGGATGTGCTGCAAATACACGTTCCCAGGCGTCGACGGTAAGCTCCGGGGAAGCTCGTTGAGCTACAAGTGTTCTCTGGGCGAGACTTAGCTGAGAAGCTTTCCGTTCAGATTCAGGCTACCACGCAGCCCGAATGTGCTGCTCCCTAGCGCTGAGAGAGAAAGTGCAGAGCCCAGGCGTGTTTGGGTAGAGGCATTTGGGTGGAGCATTTCTCTGGCGGCACCGTGCTCTCTGGGCGACAAGTAGACACCGCTTCGACTCCGGCACAATGAAGGCGCAGAGCACGGAGCTGCTATGCGCACGGCACAGGCTGCAAGAGGAAGCGTGGCTGCCTCTCGCTTGTGTGCGGATTCACGTTAGCACTTGCAAACAGAAAGTTCCACCTGCGGCTACTTGTGCTGCTACCTATTTCTCTTCCAGCTTTCCCTGGAAAGCATTGTGCCCAGCTTTATGCTCGGAGATGCAGAGATGACAGTGGTAGATGCAGCGGAGACTGGAAATACAGAGTGCAGCCGAGAGTTTCTGCTGCTTTGACGTGAGGCAAGGGGAAAGTGCAGCCCAGCAGAGGCTTTGACTTGTGGAGCCTTTTTCTTTGGCAGCAGCTGCTGCAAGCAGGCAAGGAAGCTGCGAGAGTGAAGAAGGGGACGGTCTGTCTATGGGAGAAGGGAGCTGCCGAGGCGCAGTGTGTTGTGCTCAGTTTCAAGGCTGCCTGGAGGAGGGGGGTGCTTGAAGAACGCCTTCTTTCTGGACGCCTCCTTCTGCCTGTGCTCCAGCTGCATGCACTCTGCAGCACGGCAGGTTTAGGAACCTGCTTCTGGCCAGCTTGTGTCCAGGAGTGCAAGGGCTGCGCCTTCCTTTCGGAAGCAGCCAGAGCCTTCTCAGCTGCAGCTGCGTGTGAAGCAGCTCTTGGCTGGACATTTGAAATTGGCTGCCCTCAGTGCATGAGCCCGGTGCCCAGCTGCTTGCTTCTTCGCCTTCTGTGCTCTGGGCAGAAGTGAAGCCCAGCCATGGCTTGGAGCTTTGCCGCTCTTCAGCGTGAACACTGCACGCAGCCACAGTGTGCTGTGCAGGGATTTTCATCAGCTCAACGTACAACAAGCATTTTCTTGCTGTTTCACCGAGTCCAAACTGTCCGTGTAGCTCTCGCTCAGCGAAAAGCGTTTGGAGAGAAACACTTGCTGCAGTAGCTTTTCGCTGGGCAAGACTTTCACCACAGCACCCCAATTCGGGCAAGGAGCAGGAGAACGGAAGAGCATCTTTTCGTCCTGCCACGTTCTTCTGGGCGACACGCCTATCCGCCTCTTGGCTCCCTGCAAGGCTGTAAGCACGGCAGCGGTACTTGGAAGTGAGAAGGCAGGTGCAGAGAGCACCGCGATCTGCCAGCGCTGTGCAGGCTGTAAAGGAAAGAGGGCTACCACTAGGATGTGCTGCAAATACACGTTCCCAGGCGTCGACGGTAAGCTCCGGGGAAGCTCGTTGAGCTACAAGTGTTCTCTGGGCGAGACTTAGCTGAGAAGCTTTCCGTTCAGATTCAGGCTACCACGCAGCCCGAATGTGCTGCTCCCTAGCGCTGAGAGAGAAAGTGCAGAGCCCAGGCGTGTTTGGGTAGAGGCATTTGGGTGGAGCATTTCTCTGGCGGCACCGTGCTCTCTGGGCGACAAGTAGACACCGCTTCGACTCCGGCACAATGAAGGCGCAGAGCACGGAGCTGCTATGCGCACGGCACAGGCTGCAAGAGGAAGCGTGGCTGCCTCTCGCTTGTGTGCGGATTCACGTTAGCACTTGCAAACAAAAGTTCCACCTGCGGCTACTTGTGCTGCTACCTATTTCTCTTCCAGCTTTCCCTGGAAAGCATTGTGCCCAGCTTTATCCTCGGAGATGCAGAGATGACAGTGGTAGATGCAGCGGAGACTGGAAATACAGAGTGCAGCCGAGAGTTTCTGCTGCTTTGACGTGAGGCAAGGGGAAAGTGCAGCCCAGCAGAGGCTTTGACTTGTGGAGCCTTTTTCTTTGGCAGCAGCTGCTGCAAGCAGGCAAGGAAGCTGCGAGAGTGAAGAAGGGGACGGTCTGTCTATGGGAGAAGGGAGCTGCCGAGGCGCAGTGTGTTGTGCTCAGTTTCAAGGCTGCCTGGAGGAGGGGGGTGCTTGAAGAACGCCTTCTTTCTGGACGCCTCCTTCTGCCTGTGCTCCAGCTGCATGCACTCTGCAGCACGGCAGGTTTAGGAACCTGCTTCTGGCCAGCTTGTGTCCAGGAGTGCAAGGGCTGCGCCTTCCTTTCGGAAGCAGCCAGAGCCTTCTCAGCTGCAGCTGCGTGTGAAGCAGCTCTTGGCTGGACATTTGAAATTGGCTGCCCTCAGTGCATGAGCCCGGTGCCCAGCTGCTTGCTTCTTCGCCTTCTGTGCTCTGGGCAGAAGTGAAGCCCAGCCATGGCTTGGAGCTTTGCCGCTCTTCAGCGTGAACACTGCACGCAGCCACAGTGTGCTGTGCAGGGATTTTCATCAGCTCAACGTACAACAAGCATTTTCTTGCTGTTTCACCGAGTCCAAACTGTCCGTGTAGCTCTCGCTCAGCGAAAAGCGTTTGGAGAGAAACACTTGCTGCAGTAGCTTTTCGCTGGGCAAGACTTTCACCACAGCACCCCAATTCGGGCAAGGAGCAGGAGAACGGAAGAGCATCTTTTCGTCCTGCCACGTTCTTCTGGGCGACACGCCTATCCGCCTCTTGGCTCCCTGCAAGGCTGTAAGCACGGCAGCGGTACTTGGAAGTGAGAAGGCAGGTGCAGAGAGCACCGCGATCTGCCAGCGCTGTGCAGGCTGGAAAGGAAAGAGGGCTACCACTAGGATGTGCTGCAAATACACGTTCCCAGGCGTCGACGGTAAGCTCCGGGGAAGCTCGTTGAGCTACAAGTGTTCTCTGGGCGAGACTTAGCTGAGAAGCTTTCCGTTCAGATTCAGGCTACCACGCAGCCCGAATGTGCTGCTCCCTAGCGCTGAGAGAGAAAGTGCAGAGCCCAGGCGTGTTTGGGTAGAGGCATTTGGGTGGAGCATTTCTCTGGCGGCACCGTGCTCTCTGGGCGACAAGTAGACACCGCTTCGACTCCGGCACAATGAAGGCGCAGAGCACGGAGCTGCTATGCGCACGGCACAGGCTGCAAGAGGAAGCGTGGCTGCCTCTCGCTTGTGTGCGGATTCACGTTAGCACTTGCAAACAGAAAGTTCCACCTGCGGCTACTTGTGCTGCTACCTAGTTCTCTTCCAGCTTTCCCTGGAAAGCATTGTGCCCAGCTTTATGCTCGGAGATGCAGAGATGACAGTGGTAGATGCAGCGGAGACTGGAAATACAGAGTGCAGCCGAGAGTTTCTGCTGCTTTGACGTGAGGCAAGTGGAAAGTGCAGCCCAGCAGAGGCTTTGACTTGTGGAGCCTTTTTCTTTGGCAGCAGCTGCTGCAAGCAGGCAAGGAAGCTGCGAGAGTGAAGAAGGGGACGGTCTGTCTATGGGAGAAGGGAGCTGCCGAGGCGCAGTGTGTTGTGCTCAGTTTCAAGGCTGCCTGGAGGAGGGGGGTGCTTGAAGAACGCCTTCTTTCTGGACGCCTCCTTCTGCCTGTGCTCCAGCTGCATGCACTCTGCAGCACGGCAGGTTTAGGAACCTGCTTCTGGCCAGCTTGTGTCCAGGAGTGCAAGGGCTGCGCCTTCCTTTCGGAAGCAGCCAGAGCCTTCTCAGCTGCAGCTGCGTGTGAAGCAGCTGTTGGCTGGACATTTGAAATTGGCTGCCCTCAGTGCATGAGCCCGGTGCCCAGCTGCTTGCTTCTTCGCCTTCTGTGCTCTGGGCAGAAGTGAAGCCCAGCCATGGCTTGGAGCTTTGCCGCTCTTCAGCGTGAACACTGCACGCAGCCACAGTGTGCTGTGCAGGGATTTTCATCAGCTCAACGTACAACAAGCATTTTCTTGCTGTTTCACCGAGTCCAAACTGTCCGTGTAGCTCTCGCTCAGCGAAAAGCGTTTGGAGAGAAACACTTGCTGCAGTAGCTTTTCGCTGGGCAAGACTTTCACCACAGCACCCCAATTCGGGCAAGGAGCAGGAGAACGGAAGAGCATCTTTTCGTCCTGCCACGTTCTTCTGGGCGACACGCCTATCCGCCTCTTGGCTCCCTGCAAGGCTGTAAGCACGGCAGCGGTACTTGGAAGTGAGAAGGCAGGTGCAGAGAGCACCGCGATCTGCCAGCGCTGTGCAGGCTGTAAAGGAAAGAGGGCTACCACTAGGATGTGCTGCAAATACACGTTCCCAGGCGTCGACGGTAAGCTCCGGGGAAGCTCGTTGAGCTACAAGTGTTCTCTGGGCGAGACTTAGCTGAGAAGCTTTCCGTTCAGATTCAGGCTACCACGCAGCCCGAATGTGCTGCTCCCTAGCGCTGAGAGAGAAAGTGCAGAGCCCAGGCGTGTTTGGGTAGAGGCATTTGGGTGGAGCATTTCTCTGGCGGCACCGTGCTCTCTGGGCGACAAGTAGACACCGCTTCGACTCCGGCACAATGAAGGCGCAGAGCACGGAGCTGCTATGCGCACGGCACAGGCTGCAAGAGGAAGCGTGGCTGCCTCTCGCTTGTGTGCGGATTCACGTTAGCACTTGCAAACAGAAAGTTCCACCTGCGGCTACTTGTGCTGCTACCTATTTCTCTTCCAGCTTTCCCTGGAAAGCATTGTGCCCAGCTTTATGCTCGGAGATGCAGAGATGACAGTGGTAGATGCAGCGGAGACTGGAAATACAGAGTGCAGCCGAGAGTTTCTGCTGCTTTGACGTGAGGCAAGGGGAAAGTGCAGCCCAGCAGAGGCTTTGACTTGTGGAGCCTTTTTCTTTGGCAGCAGCTGCTGCAAGCAGGCAAGGAAGCTGCGAGAGTGAAGAAGGGGACGGTCTGTCTATGGGAGAAGGGAGCTGCCGAGGCGCAGTGTGTTGTGCTCAGTTTCAAGGCTGCCTGGAGGAGGGGGGTGCTTGAAGAACGCCTTCTTTCTGGACGCCTCCTTCTGCCTGTGCTCCAGCTGCATGCACTCTGCAGCACGGCAGGTTTAGGAACCTGCTTCTGGCCAGCTTGTGTCCAGGAGTGCAAGGGCTGCGCCTTCCTTTCGGAAGCAGCCAGAGCCTTCTCAGCTGCAGCTGCGTGTGAAGCAGCTGTTGGCTGGACATTTGAAATTGGCTGCCCTCAGTGCATGAGCCCGGTGCCCAGCTGCTTGCTTCTTCGCCTTCTGTGCTCTGGGCAGAAGTGAAGCCCAGCCATGGCTTGGAGCTTTGCCGCTCTTCAGCGTGAACACTGCACGCAGCCACAGTGTGCTGAGCAGGGATTTTCATCAGCTCAACGTACAACAAGCATTTTCTTGCTGTTTCACCGAGTCCAAACTGTCCGTGTAGCTCTCGCTCAGCGAAAAGCGTTTGGAGAGAAACACTTGCTGCAGTAGCTTTTCGCTGGGCAAGACTTTCACCACAGCACCCCAATTCGGGCAAGGAGCAGGAGAACGGAAGAGCATCTTTTCGTCCTGCCACGTTCTTCTGGGCGACACGCCTATCCGCCTCTTGGCTCCCTGCAAGGCTGTAAGCACGGCTGCGGTACTTGGAAGTGAGAAGGCAGGTGCAGAGAGCACCGCGATCTGCCAGCGCTGTGCAGGCTGTAAAGGAAAGAGGGCTACCACTAGGATGTGCTGCAAATACACGTTCCCAGGCGTCGACGGTAAGCTCCGGGGAAGCTCGTTGAGCTACAAGTGTTCTCTGGGCGAGACTTAGCTGAGAAGCTTTCCGTTCAGATTCAGGCTACCACGCAGCCCGAATGTGCTGCTCCCTAGCGCTGAGAGAGAAAGTGCAGAGCCCAGGCGTGTTTGGGTAGAGGCATTTGGGTGGAGCATTTCTCTGGCGGCACCGTGCTCTCTGGGCGACAAGTAGACACCGCTTCCACTCCGGCACAATGAAGGCGCAGAGCACGGAGCTGCTATGCGCACGGCACAGGCTGCAAGAGGAAGCGTGGCTGCCTCTCGCTTGTGTGCGGATTCACGTTAGCACTTGCAAACAGAAAGTTCCACCTGCGGCTACTTGTGCTGCTACCTAGTTCTCTTCCAGCTTTCCCTGGAAAGCATTGTGCCCAGCTTTATGCTCGGAGATGCAGAGATGACAGTGGTAGATGCAGTGGAGACTGGAAATACAGAGTGCAGCCGAGAGTTTCTGCTGCTTTGACGTGAGGCAAGTGGAAAGTGCAGCCCAGCAGAGGCTTTGACTTGTGGAGCCTTTTTCTTTGGCAGCAGCTGCTGCAAGCAGGCAAGGAAGCTGCGAGAGTGAAGAAGGGGACGGTCTGTCTATGGGAGAAGGGAGCTGCCGAGGCGCAGTGTGTTGTGCTCAGTTTCAAGGCTGCCTGGAGGAGGGGGGTGCTTGAAGAACGCCTTCTTTCTGGACGCCTCCTTCTGCCTGTGCTCCAGCTGCATGCACTCTGCAGCACGGCAGGTTTAGGAACCTGCTTCTGGCCAGCTTGTGTCCAGGAGTGCAAGGGCTGCGCCTTCCTTTCGGAAGCAGCCAGAGCCTTCTCAGCTGCAGCTGCGTGTGAAGCAGCTGTTGGCTGGACATTTGAAATTGGCTGCCCTCAGTGCATGAGCCCGGTGCCCAGCTGCTTGCTTCTTCGCCTTCTGTGCTCTGGGCAGAAGTGAAGCCCAGCCATGGCTTGGAGCTTTGCCGCTCTTCAGCGTGAACACTGCACGCAGCCACAGTGTGCTGTGCAGGGATTTTCATCAGCTCAACGTACAACAAGCATTTTCTTGCTGTTTCACCGAGTCCAAACTGTCCGTGTAGCTCTCGCTCAGCGAAAAGCGTTTGGAGAGAAACACTTGCTGCAGTAGCTTTTCGCTGGGCAAGACTTTCACCACAGCACCCCAATTCGGGCAAGGAGCAGGAGAACGGAAGAGCATCTTTTCGTCCTGCCACGTTCTTCTGGGCGACACGCCTATCCGCCTCTTGGCTCCCTGCAAGGCTGTAAGCACGGCTGCGGTACTTGGAAGTGAGAAGGCAGGTGCAGAGAGCACCGCGATCTGCCAGCGCTGTGCAGGCTGTAAAGGAAAGAGGGCTACCACTAGGATGTGCTGCAAATACACGTTCCCAGGCGTCGACGGTAAGCTCCGGGGAAGCTCGTTGAGCTACAAGTGTTCTCTGGGCGAGACTTAGCTGAGAAGCTTTCCGTTCAGATTCAGGCTACCACGCAGCCCGAATGTGCTGCTCCCTAGCGCTGAGAGAGAAAGTGCAGAGCCCAGGCGTGTTTGGGTAGAGGCATTTGGGTGGAGCATTTCTCTGGCGGCACCGTGCTCTCTGGGCGACAAGTAGACACCGCTTCGACTCCGGCACAATGAAGGCGCAGAGCACGGAGCTGCTATGCGCACGGCACAGGCTGCAAGAGGAAGCGTGGCTGCCTCTCGCTTGTGTGCGGATTCACGTTAGCACTTGAGAACAGAAAGTTCCACCTGCGGCTACTTGTGCTGCTACCTATTTCTCTTCCAGCTTTCCCTGGAAAGCATTGTGCCCAGCTTTATGCTCGGAGATGCAGAGATGACAGTGGTAGATGCAGCGGAGACTGGAAATACAGAGTGCAGCCGAGAGTTTCTGCTGCTTTGACGTGAGGCAAGGGGAAAGTGCAGCCCAGCAGAGGCTTTGACTTGTGGAGCCTTTTTCTTTGGCAGCAGCTGCTGCAAGCAGGCAAGGAAGCTGCGAGAGTGAAGAAGGGGACGGTCTGTCTATGGGAGAAGGGAGCTGCCGAGGCGCAGTGTGTTGTGCTCAGTTTCAAGGCTGCCTGGAGGAGGGGGGTGCTTGAAGAACGCCTTCTTTCTGGACGCCTCCTTCTGCCTGTGCTCCAGCTGCATGCACTCTGCAGCACGGCAGGTTTAGGAACCTGCTTCTGGCCAGCTTGTGTCCAGGAGTGCAAGGGCTGCGCCTTCCTTTCGGAAGCAGCCAGAGCCTTCTCAGCTGCAGCTGCGTGTGAAGCAGCTGTTGGCTGGACATTTGAAATTGGCTGCCCTCAGTGCATGAGCCCGGTGCCCAGCTGCTTGCTTCTTCGCCTTCTGTGCTCTGGGCAGAAGTGAAGCCCAGCCATGGCTTGGAGCTTTGCCGCTCTTCAGCGTGAACACTGCACGCAGCCACAGTGTGCTGTGCAGGGATTTTCATCAGCTCAACGTACAACAAGCATTTTCTTGCTGTTTCACCGAGTCCAAACTGTCCGTGTAGCTCTCGCTCAGCGAAAAGCGTTTGGAGAGAAACACTTGCTGCAGTAGCTTTTCGCTGGGCAAGACTTTCACCACAGCACCCCAATTCGGGCAAGGAGCAGGAGAACGGAAGAGCATCTTTTCGTCCTGCCACGTTCTTCTGGGCGACACGCCTATCCGCCTCTTGGCTCCCTGCAAGGCTGTAAGCACGGCAGCGGTACTTGGAAGTGAGAAGGCAGGTGCAGAGAGCACCGCGATCTGCCAGCGCTGTGCAGGCTGTAAAGGAAAGAGGGCTACCACTAGGATGTGCTGCAAATACACGTTCCCAGGCGTCGACGGTAAGCTCCGGGGAAGCTCGTTGAGCTACAAGTGTTCTCTGGGCGAGACTTAGCTGAGAAGCTTTCCGTTCAGATTCAGGCTACCACGCAGCCCGAATGTGCTGCTCCCTAGCGCTGAGAGAGAAAGTGCAGAGCCCAGGCGTGTTTGGGTAGAGGCATTTGGGTGGAGCATTTCTCTGGCGGCACCGTGCTCTCTGGGCGACAAGTAGACACCGCTTCGACTCCGGCACAATGAAGGCGCAGAGCACGGAGCTGCTATGCGCACGGCACAGGCTGCAAGAGGAAGCGTGGCTGCCTCTCGCTTGTGTGCGGATTCACGTTAGCACTTGCAAACAGAAAGTTCCACCTGCGGCTACTTGTGCTGCTACCTATTTCTCTTCCAGCTTTCCCTGGAAAGCATTGTGCCCAGCTTTATGCTCGGAGATGCAGAGATGACAGTGGTAGATGCAGCGGAGACTGGAAATACAGAGTGCAGCCGAGAGTTTCTGCTGCTTTGACGTGAGGCAAGGGGAAAGTGCAGCCCAGCAGAGGCTTTGACTTGTGGAGCCTTTTTCTTTGGCAGCAGCTGCTGCAAGCAGGCAAGGAAGCTGCGAGAGTGAAGAAGGGGACGGTCTGTCTATGGGAGGAGCTGCCGAGGCGCAGTGTGTTGTGCTCAGTTTCAAGGCTGCCTGGAGGAGGGGGGTGCTTGAAGAACGCCTTCTTTCTGGACGCCTCCTTCTGCCTGTGCTCCAGCTGCATGCACTCTGCAGCACGGCAGGTTTAGGAACCTGCTTCTGGCCAGCTTGTGTCCAGGAGTGCAAGGGCTGCGCCTTCCTTTCGGAAGCAGCCAGAGCCTTCTCAGCTGCAGCTGCGTGTGAAGCAGCTGTTGGCTGGACATTTGAAATTGGCTGCCCTCAGTGCATGAGCCCGGTGCCCAGCTGCTTGCTTCTTCGCCTTCTGTGCTCTGGGCAGAAGTGAAGCCCAGCCATGGCTTGGAGCTTTGCCGCTCTTCAGCGTGAACACTGCACGCAGCCACAGTGTGCTGTGCAGGGATTTTCATCAGCTCAACGTACAACAAGCATTTTCTTGCTGTTTCACCGAGTCCAAACTCTCCGTGTAGCTCTCGCTCAGCGAAAAGCGTTTGGAGAGAAACACTTGCTGCAGTAGCTTTTCGCTGGGCAAGACTTTCACCACAGCACCCCAATTCGGGCAAGGAGCAGGAGAACGGAAGAGCATCTTTTCGTCCTGCCACGTTCTTCTGGGCGACACGCCTATCCGCCTCTTGGCTCCCTGCAAGGCTGTAAGCACGGCAGCGGTACTTGGAAGTGAGAAGGCAGGTGCAGAGAGCACCGCGATCTGCCAGCGCTGTGCAGGCTGTAAAGGAAAGAGGGCTACCACTAGGATGTGCTGCAAATACACGTTCCCAGGCGTCGACAGTAAGCTCCGGGGAAGCTCGTTGAGCTACAAGTGTTCTCTGGGCGAGACTTAGCTGAGAAGCTTTCCGTTCAGATTCAGGCTACCACGCAGCCCGAATGTGCTGCTCCCTAGCGCTGAGAGAGAAAGTGCAGAGCCCAGGCGTGTTTGGGTAGAGGCATTTGGGTGGAGCATTTCTCTGGCGGCACCGTGCTCTCTGGGCGACAAGTAGACACCGCTTCGACTCCGGCACAATGAAGGCGCAGAGCACGGAGCTGCTATGCGCACGGCACAGGCTGCAAGAGAAAGCGTGGCTGCCTCTCGCTTGTGTGCGGATTCACGTTAGCACTTGAGAACAGAAAGTTCCACCTGCGGCTACTTGTGCTGCTACCTATTTCTCTTCCAGCTTTCCCTGGAAAGCATTGTGCCCAGCTTTATGCTCGGAGATGCAGAGATGACAGTGGTAGATGCAGCGGAGACTGGAAATACAGAGTGCAGCCGAGAGTTTCTGCTGCTTTGACGTGAGGCAAGGGGAAAGTGCAGCCCAGCAGAGGCTTTGACTTGTGGAGCCTTTTTCTTTGGCAGCAGCTGCTGCAAGCAGGCAAGGAAGCTGCGAGAGTGAAGAAGGGGACGGTCTGTCTATGGGAGAAGGGAGCTGCCGAGGCGCAGTGTGTTGTGCTCAGTTTCAAGGCTGCCTGGAGGAGGGGGGTGCTTGAAGAACGCCTTCTTTCTGGACGCCTCCTTCTGCCTGTGCTCCAGCTGCATGCACTCTGCAGCACGGCAGGTTTAGGAACCTGCTTCTGGCCAGCTTGTGTCCAGGAGTGCAAGGGCTGCGCCTTCCTTTCGGAAGCAGCCAGAGCCTTCTCAGCTGCAGCTGCGTGTGAAGCAGCTGTTGGCTGGACATTTGAAATTGGCTGCCCTCAGTGCATGAGCCCGGTGCCCAGCTGCTTGCTTCTTCGCCTTCTGTGCTCTGGGCAGAAGTGAAGCCCAGCCATGGCTTGGAGCTTTGCCGCTCTTCAGCGTGAACACTGCACGCAGCCACAGTGTGCTGTGCAGGGATTTTCATCAGCTCAACGTACAACAAGCATTTTCTTGCTGTTTCACCGAGTCCAAACTGTCCGTGTAGCTCTCGCTCAGCGAAAAGCGTTTGGAGAGAAACACTTGCTGCAGTAGCTTTTCGCTGGGCAAGACTTTCACCACAGCACCCCAATTCGGGCAAGGAGCAGGAGAACGGAAGAGCATCTTTTCGTCCTGCCACGTTCTTCTGGGCGACACGCCTATCCGCCTCTTGGCTCCCTGCAAGGCTGTAAGCACGGCTGCGGTACTTGGAAGTGAGAAGGCAGGTGCAGAGAGCACCGCGATCTGCCAGCGCTGTGCAGGCTGTAAAGGAAAGAGGGCTACCACTAGGATGTGCTGCAAATACAGGTTCCCAGGCGTCGACAGTAAGCTCCGGGGAAGCTCGTTGACCTTCAAGTGTTCTCTGGGCGAGACTTAGCTGAGAAGCTTTCCGTTCAGATTCAGGCTACCACGCAGCCCGAATGTGCTGCTCCCTAGCGCTGAGAGAGAAAGTGCAGAGCCCAGGCGTGTTTGGGTAGAGGCATTTGGGTGGAGCATTTCTCTGGCGGCACCGTGCTCTCTGGGCGACAAGTAGACACCGCTTCCACTCCGGCACAATGAAGGCGCAGAGCACGGAGCTGCGATGCGCACGGCACAGGCTGCAAGAGGAAGCGTGGCTGCCTCTCGCTTGTGTGCGGATTCACGTTAGCACTTGAGAACAGAAAGTTCCACCTGCGGCTACTTGTGCTGCTACCTAGTTCTCTTCCAGCTTTCCCTGGAAAGCATTGTGCCCAGCTTTATGCTCGGAGATGCAGAGATGACAGTGGTAGATGCAGCGGAGACTGGAAATACAGAGTGCAGCCGAGAGTTTCTGCTGCTTTGACGTGAGGCAAGGGGAAAGTGCAGCCCAGCAGAGGCTTTGACTTGTGGAGCCTTTTTCTTTGGCAGCAGCTGCTGCAAGCAGGCAAGGAAGCTGCGAGAGTGAAGAAGGGGACGGTCTGTCTATGGGAGAAGGGAGCTGCCGAGGCGCAGTGTGTTGTGCTCAGTTTCAAGGCTGCCTGGAGGAGGGGGGTGCTTGAAGAACGCCTTCTTTCTGGACGCCTCCTTCTGCCTGTGCTCCAGCTGCATGCACTCTGCAGCACGGCAGGTTTAGGAACCTGCTTCTGGCCAGCTTGTGTCCAGGAGTGCAAGGGCTGCGCCTTCCTTTCGGAAGCAGCCAGAGCCTTCTCAGCTGCAGCTGCGTGTGAAGCAGCTCTTGGCTGGACATTTGAAATTGGCTGCCCTCAGTGCATGAGCCCGGTGCCCAGCTGCTTGCTTCTTCGCCTTCTGTGCTCTAGGCAGAAGTGAAGCCCAGCCATGGCTTGGAGCTTTGCCGCTCTTCAGCGTGAACACTGCATGCAGCCACAGTGTGCTGTGCAGGGATTTTCATCAGCTCAACGTACAACAAGCATTTTCTTGCTGTTTCACCGAGTCCAAACTGTCCGTGGAGCTCTCGCTCAGCGAAAAGCGTTTGGAGAGAAACACTTGCTGCAGTAGCTTTTCGCTGGGCAAGACTTTCACCACAGCACCCCAATTCGGGCAAGGAGCAGGAGAACGGAAGAGCATCTTTTCGTCCTGCCACGTTCTTCTGGGCGACACGCCTATCCGCCTCTTGGCTCCCTGCAAGGCTGTAAGCACGGCTGCGGTACTTGGAAGTGAGAAGGCAGGTGCAGAGAGCACCGCGATCTGCCAGCGCTGTGCAGGCTGTAAAGGAAAGAGGGCTACCACTAGGATGTGCTGCAAATACAGGTTCCCAGGCGTCGACAGTAAGCTCCGGGGAAGCTCGTTGAGCTACAAGTGTTCTCTGGGCGAGACTTAGCTGAGAAGCTTTCCGTTCAGATTCAGGCTACCACGCAGCCCGAATGTGCTGCTCCCTAGCGCTGAGAGAGAAAGTGCAGAGCCCAGGCGTGTTTGGGTAGAGGCATTTGGGTGGAGCATTTCTCTGGCGGCACCGTGCTCTCTGGGCGACAAGTAGACACCGCTTCCACTCCGGCACAATGAAGGCGCAGAGCACGGAGCTGCTATGCGCACGGCACAGGCTGCAAGAGGAAGCGTGGCTGCCTCTCGCTTGTGTGCGGATTCACGTTAGCACTTGCAAACAGAAAGTTCCACCTGCGGCTACTTGTGCTGCTACCTAGTTCTCTTCCAGCTTTCCCTGGAAAGCATTGTGCCCAGCTTTATGCTCGGAGATGCAGAGATGACAGTGGTAGATGCAGCGGAGACTGGAAATACAGAGTGCAGCCGAGAGTTTCTGCTGCTTTGACGTGAGGCAAGGGGAAAGTGCAGCCCAGCAGAGGCTTTGACTTGTGGAGCCTTTTTCTTTGGCAGCAGCTGCTGCAAGCAGGCAAGGAAGCTGCGAGAGTGAAGAAGGGGACGGTCTGTCTATGGGAGAAGGGAGCTGCCGAGGCGCAGTGTGTTGTGCTCAGTTTCAAGGCTGCCTGGAGGAGGGGGGTGCTTGAAGAACGCCTTCTTTCTGGACGCCTCCTTCTGCCTGTGCTCCAGCTGCATGCACTCTGCAGCACGGCAGGTTTAGGAACCTGCTTCTGGCCAGCTTGTGTCCAGGAGTGCAAGGGCTGCGCCTTCCTTTCGGAAGCAGCCAGAGCCTTCTCAGCTGCAGCTGCGTGTGAAGCAGCTGTTGGCTGGACATTTGAAATTGGCTGCCCTCAGTGCATGAGCCCGGTGCCCAGCTGCTTGCTTCTTCGCCTTCTGTGCTCTGGGCAGAAGTGAAGCCCAGCCATGGCTTGGAGCTTTGCCGCTCTTCAGCGTGAACACTGCACGCAGCCACAGTGTGCTGTGCAGGGATTTTCATCAGCTCAACGTACAACAAGCATTTTCTTGCTGTTTCACCGAGTCCAAACTGTCCGTGTAGCTCTCGCTCAGCGAAAAGCGTTTGGAGAGAAACACTTGCTGCAGTAGCTTTTCGCTGGGCAAGACTTTCACCACAGCACCCCAATTCGGGCAAGGAGCAGGAGAACGGAAGAGCATCTTTTCGTCCTGCCACGTTCTTCTGGGCGACACGCCTATCCGCCTCTTGGCTCCCTGCAAGGCTGTAAGCACGGCTGCGGTACTTGGAAGTGAGAAGGCAGGTGCAGAGAGCACCGCGATCTGCCAGCGCTGTGCAGGCTGGAAAGGAAAGAGGGCTACCACTAGGATGTGCTGCAAATACACGTTCCCAGGCGTCGACGGTAAGCTCCGGGGAAGCTCGTTGAGCTACAAGTGTTCTCTGGGCGAGACTTAGCTGAGAAGCTTTCCGTTCAGATTCAGGCTACCACGCAGCCCGAATGTGCTGCTCCCTAGCGCTGAGAGAGAAAGTGCAGAGCCCAGGCGTGTTTGGGTAGAGGCATTTGGGTGGAGCATTTCTCTGGCGGCACCGTGCTCTCTGGGCGACAAGTAGACACCGCTTCGACTCCGGCACAATGAAGGCGCAGAGCACGGAGCTGCTATGCGCACGGCACAGGCTGCAAGAGGAAGCGTGGCTGCCTCTCGCTTGTGTGCGGATTCACGTTAGCACTTGCAAACAGAAAGTTCCACCTGCGGCTACTTGTGCTGCTACCTATTTCTCTTCCAGCTTTCCCTGGAAAGCATTGTGCCCAGCTTTATGCTCGGAGATGCAGAGATGACAGTGGTAGATGCAGCGGAGACTGGAAATACAGAGTGCAGCCGAGAGTTTCTGCTGCTTTGACGTGAGGCAAGGGGAAAGTGCAGCCCAGCAGAGGCTTTGACTTGTGGAGCCTTTTTCTTTGGCAGCAGCTGCTGCAAGCAGGCAAGGAAGCTGCGAGAGTGAAGAAGGGGACGGTCTGTCTATGGGAGAAGGGAGCTGCCGAGGCGCAGTGTGTTGTGCTCAGTTTCAAGGCTGCCTGGAGGAGGGGGGTGCTTGAAGAACGCCTTCTTTCTGGACGCCTCCTTCTGCCTGTGCTCCAGCTGCATGCACTCTGCAGCACGGCAGGTTTAGGAACCTGCTTCTGGCCAGCTTGTGTCCACGAGTGCAAGGGCTGCGCCTTCCTTTCGGAAGCAGCCAGAGCCTTCTCAGCTGCAGCTGCGTGTGAAGCAGCTGTTGGCTGGACATTTGAAATTGGCTGCCCTCAGTGCATGAGCCCGGTGCCCAGCTGCTTGCTTCTTCGCCTTCTGTGCTCTGGGCAGAAGTGAAGCCCAGCCATGGCTTGGAGCTTTGCCGCTCTTCAGCGTGAACACTGCACGCAGCCACAGTGTGCTGTGCAGGGATTTTCATCAGCTCAACGTACAACAAGCATTTTCTTGCTGTTTCACCGAGTCCAAACTGTCCGTGTAGCTCTCGCTCAGCGAAAAGCGTTTGGAGAGAAACACTTGCTGCAGTAGCTTTTCGCTGGGCAAGACTTTCACCACAGCACCCCAATTCGGGCAAGGAGCAGGAGAACGGAAGAGCATCTTTTCGTCCTGCCACGTTCTTCTGGGCGACACGCCTATCCGCCTCTTGGCTCCCTGCAAGGCTGTAAGCACGGCAGCGGTACTTGGAAGTGAGAAGGCAGGTGCAGAGAGCACCGCGATCTGCCAGCGCTGTGCAGGCTGTAAAGGAAAGAGGGCTACCACTAGGATGTGCTGCAAATACACGTTCCCAGGCGTCGACGGTAAGCTCCGGGGAAGCTCGTTGAGCTACAAGTGTTCTCTGGGCGAGACTTAGCTGAGAAGCTTTCCGTTCAGATTCAGGCTACCACGCAGCCCGAATGTGCTGCTCCCTAGCGCTGAGAGAGAAAGTGCAGAGCCCAGGCGTGTTTGGGTAGAGGCATTTGGGTGGAGCATTTCTCTGGCGGCACCGTGCTCTCTGGGCGACAAGTAGACACCGCTTCGACTCCGGCACAATGAAGGCGCAGAGCACGGAGCTGCTATGCGCACGGCACAGGCTGCAAGAGGAAGCGTGGCTGCCTCTCGCTTGTGTGCGGATTCACGTTAGCACTTGAGAACAGAAAGTTCCACCTGCGGCTACTTGTGCTGCTACCTATTTCTCTTCCAGCTTTCCCTGGAAAGCATTGTGCCCAGCTTTATGCTCGGAGATGCAGAGATGACAGTGGTAGATGCAGCGGAGACTGGAAATACAGAGTGCAGCCGAGAGTTTCTGCTGCTTTGACGTGAGGCAAGGGGAAAGTGCAGCCCAGCAGAGGCTTTGACTTGTGGAGCCTTTTTCTTTGGCAGCAGCTGCTGCAAGCAGGCAAGGAAGCTGCGAGAGTGAAGAAGGGGACGGTCTGTCTATGGGAGAAGGGAGCTGCCGAGGCGCAGTGTGTTGTGCTCAGTTTCAAGGCTGCCTGGAGGAGGGGGGTGCTTGAAGAACGCCTTCTTTCTGGACGCCTCCTTCTGCCTGTGCTCCAGCTGCATGCACTCTGCAGCACGGCAGGTTTAGGAACCTGCTTCTGGCCAGCTTGTGTCCAGGAGTGCAAGGGCTGCGCCTTCCTTTCGGAAGCAGCCAGAGCCTTCTCAGCTGCAGCTGCGTGTGAAGCAGCTGTTGGCTGGACATTTGAAATTGGCTGCCCTCAGTGCATGAGCCCGGTGCCCAGCTGCTTGCTTCTTCGCCTTCTGTGCTCTGGGCAGAAGTGAAGCCCAGCCATGGCTTGGAGCTTTGCCGCTCTTCAGCGTGAACACTGCACGCAGCCACAGTGTGCTGTGCAGGGATTTTCATCAGCTCAACGTACAACAAGCATTTTCTTGCTGTTTCACCGAGTCCAAACTGTCCGTGTAGCTCTCGCTCAGCGAAAAGCGTTTGGAGAGAAACACTTGCTGCAGTAGCTTTTCGCTGGGCAAGACTTTCACCACAGCACCCCAATTCGGGCAAGGAGCAGGAGAACGGAAGAGCATCTTTTCGTCCTGCCACGTTCTTCTGGGCGACACGCCTATCCGCCTCTTGGCTCCCTGCAAGGCTGTAAGCACGGCAGCGGTACTTGGAAGTGAGAAGGCAGGTGCAGAGAGCACCGCGATCTGCCAGCGCTGTGCAGGCTGTAAAGGAAAGAGGGCTACCACTAGGATGTGCTGCAAATACACGTTCCCAGGCGTCGACGGTAAGCTCCGGGGAAGCTCGTTGAGCTACAAGTGTTCTCTGGGCGAGACTTAGCTGAGAAGCTTTCCGTTCAGATTCAGGCTACCACGCAGCCCGAATGTGCTGCTCCCTAGCGCTGAGAGAGAAAGTGCAGAGCCCAGGCGTGTTTGGGTAGAGGCATTTGGGTGGAGCATTTCTCTGGCGGCACCGTGCTCTCTGGGCGACAAGTAGACACCGCTTCGACTCCGGCACAATGAAGGCGCAGAGCACGGAGCTGCTATGCGCACGGCACAGGCTGCAAGAGGAAGCGTGGCTGCCTCTCGCTTGTGTGCGGATTCACGTTAGCACTTGAGAACAGAAAGTTCCACCTGCGGCTACTTGTGCTGCTACCTATTTCTCTTCCAGCTTTCCCTGGAAAGCATTGTGCCCAGCTTTATGCTCGGAGATGCAGAGATGACAGTGGTAGATGCAGCGGAGACTGGAAATACAGAGTGCAGCCGAGAGTTTCTGCTGCTTTGACGTGAGGCAAGGGGAAAGTGCAGCCCAGCAGAGGCTTTGACTTGTGGAGCCTTTTTCTTTGGCAGCAGCTGCTGCAAGCAGGCAAGGAAGCTGCGAGAGTGAAGAAGGGGACGGTCTGTCTATGGGAGAAGGGAGCTGCCGAGGCGCAGTGTGTTGTGCTCAGTTTCAAGGCTGCCTGGAGGAGGGGGGTGCTTGAAGAACGCCTTCTTTCTGGACGCCTCCTTCTGCCTGTGCTCCAGCTGCATGCACTCTGCAGCACGGCAGGTTTAGGAACCTGCTTCTGGCCAGCTTGTGTCCACGAGTGCAAGGGCTGCGCCTTCCTTTCGGAAGCAGCCAGAGCCTTCTCAGCTGCAGCTGCGTGTGAAGCAGCTCTTGGCTGGACATTTGAAATTGGCTGCCCTCAGTGCATGAGCCCGGTGCCCAGCTGCTTGCTTCTTCGCCTTCTGTGCTCTGGGCAGAAGTGAAGCCCAGCCATGGCTTGGAGCTTTGCCGCTCTTCAGCGTGAACACTGCACGCAGCCACAGTGTGCTGTGCAGGGATTTTCATCAGCTCAACGTACAACAAGCATTTTCTTGCTGTTTCACCGAGTCCAAACTGTCCGTGTAGCTCTCGCTCAGCGAAAAGCGTTTGGAGAGAAACACTTGCTGCAGTAGCTTTTCGCTGGGCAAGACTTTCACCACAGCACCCCAATTCGGGCAAGGAGCAGGAGAACGGAAGAGCATCTTTTCGTCCTGCCACGTTCTTCTGGGCGACACGCCTATCCGCCTCTTGGCTCCCTGCAAGGCTGTAAGCACGGCAGCGGTACTTGGAAGTGAGAAGGCAGGTGCAGAGAGCACCGCGATCTGCCAGCGCTGTGCAGGCTGTAAAGGAAAGAGGGCTACCACTAGGATGTGCTGCAAATACACGTTCCCAGGCGTCGACGGTAAGCTCCGGGGAAGCTCGTTGAGCTACAAGTGTTCTCTGGGCGAGACTTAGCTGAGAAGCTTTCCGTTCAGATTCAGGCTACCACGCAGCCCGAATGTGCTGCTCCCTAGCGCTGAGAGAGAAAGTGCAGAGCCCAGGCGTGTTTGGGTAGAGGCATTTGGGTGGAGCATTTCTCTGGCGGCACCGTGCTCTCTGGGCGACAAGTAGACACCGCTTCGACTCCGGCACAATGAAGGCGCAGAGCACGGAGCTGCTATGCGCACGGCACAGGCTGCAAGAGGAAGCGTGGCTGCCTCTCGCTTGTGTGCGGATTCACGTTAGCACTTGCAAACAGAAAGTTCCACCTGCGGCTACTTGTGCTGCTACCTATTTCTCTTCCAGCTTTCCCTGGAAAGCATTGTGCCCAGCTTTATGCTCGGAGATGCAGAGATGACAGTGGTAGATGCAGCGGAGACTGGAAATACAGAGTGCAGCCGAGAGTTTCTGCTGCTTTGACGTGAGGCAAGGGGAAAGTGCAGCCCAGCAGAGGCTTTGACTTGTGGAGCCTTTTTCTTTGGCAGCAGCTGCTGCAAGCAGGCAAGGAAGCTGCGAGAGTGAAGAAGGGGACGGTCTGTCTATGGGAGAAGGGAGCTGCCGAGGCGCAGTGTGTTGTGCTCAGTTTCAAGGCTGCCTGGAGGAGGGGGGTGCTTGAAGAACGCCTTCTTTCTGGACGCCTCCTTCTGCCTGTGCTCCAGCTGCATGCACTCTGCAGCACGGCAGGTTTAGGAACCTGCTTCTGGCCAGCTTGTGTCCAGGAGTGCAAGGGCTGCGCCTTCCTTTCGGAAGCAGCCAGAGCCTTCTCAGCTGCAGCTGCGTGTGAAGCAGCTCTTGGCTGGACATTTGAAATTGGCTGCCCTCAGTGCATGAGCCCGGTGCCCAGCTGCTTGCTTCTTCGCCTTCTGTGCTCTGGGCAGAAGTGAAGCCCAGCCATGGCTTGGAGCTTTGCCGCTCTTCAGCGTGAACACTGCACGCAGCCACAGTGTGCTGTGCAGGGATTTTCATCAGCTCAACGTACAACAAGCATTTTCTTGCTGTTTCACCGAGTCCAAACTGTCCGTGTAGCTCTCGCTCAGCGAAAAGCGTTTGGAGAGAAACACTTGCTGCAGTAGCTTTTCGCTGGGCAAGACTTTCACCACAGCACCCCAATTCGGGCAAGGAGCAGGAGAACGGAAGAGCATCTTTTCGTCCTGCCACGTTCTTCTGGGCGACACGCCTATCCGCCTCTTGGCTCCCTGCAAGGCTGTAAGCACGGCAGCGGTACTTGGAAGTGAGAAGGCAGGTGCAGAGAGCACCGCGATCTGCCAGCGCTGTGCAGGCTGTAAAGGAAAGAGGGCTACCACTAGGATGTGCTGCAAATACACGTTCCCAGGCGTCGACGGTAAGCTCCGGGGAAGCTCGTTGAGCTACAAGTGTTCTCTGGGCGAGACTTAGCTGAGAAGCTTTCCGTTCAGATTCAGGCTACCACGCAGCCCGAATGTGCTGCTCCCTAGCGCTGAGAGAGAAAGTGCAGAGCCCAGGCGTGTTTGGGTAGAGGCATTTGGGTGGAGCATTTCTCTGGCGGCACCGTGCTCTCTGGGCGACAAGTAGACACCGCTTCGACTCCGGCACAATGAAGGCGCAGAGCACGGAGCTGCTATGCGCACGGCACAGGCTGCAAGAGGAAGCGTGGCTGCCTCTCGCTTGTGTGCGGATTCACGTTAGCACTTGCAAACAGAAAGTTCCACCTGCGGCTACTTGTGCTGCTACCTATTTCTCTTCCAGCTTTCCCTGGAAAGCATTGTGCCCAGCTTTATGCTCGGAGATGCAGAGATGACAGTGGTAGATGCAGCGGAGACTGGAAATACAGAGTGCAGCCGAGAGTTTCTGCTGCTTTGACGTGAGGCAAGGGGAAAGTGCAGCCCAGCAGAGGCTTTGACTTGTGGAGCCTTTTTCTTTGGCAGCAGCTGCTGCAAGCAGGCAAGGAAGCTGCGAGAGTGAAGAAGGGGACGGTCTGTCTATGGGAGAAGGGAGCTGCCGAGGCGCAGTGTGTTGTGCTCAGTTTCAAGGCTGCCTGGAGGAGGGGGGTGCTTGAAGAACGCCTTCTTTCTGGACGCCTCCTTCTGCCTGTGCTCCAGCTGCATGCACTCTGCAGCACGGCAGGTTTAGGAACCTGCTTCTGGCCAGCTTGTGTCCAGGAGTGCAAGGGCTGCGCCTTCCTTTCGGAAGCAGCCAGAGCCTTCTCAGCTGCAGCTGCGTGTGAAGCAGCTCTTGGCTGGACATTTGAAATTGGCTGCCCTCAGTGCATGAGCCCGGTGCCCAGCTGCTTGCTTCTTCGCCTTCTGTGCTCTGGGCAGAAGTGAAGCCCAGCCATGGCTTGGAGCTTTGCCGCTCTTCAGCGTGAACACTGCACGCAGCCACAGTGTGCTGTGCAGGGATTTTCATCAGCTCAACGTACAACAAGCATTTTCTTGCTGTTTCACCGAGTCCAAACTGTCCGTGTAGCTCTCGCTCAGCGAAAAGCGTTTGGAGAGAAACACTTGCTGCAGTAGCTTTTCGCTGGGCAAGACTTTCACCACAGCACCCCAATTCGGGCAAGGAGCAGGAGAACGGAAGAGCATCTTTTCGTCCTGCCACGTTCTTCTGGGCGACACGCCTATCCGCCTCTTGGCTCCCTGCAAGGCTGTAAGCACGGCAGCGGTACTTGGAAGTGAGAAGGCAGGTGCAGAGAGCACCGCGATCTGCCAGCGCTGTGCAGGCTGTAAAGGAAAGAGGGCTACCACTAGGATGTGCTGCAAATACACGTTCCCAGGCGTCGACGGTAAGCTCCGGGGAAGCTCGTTGAGCTACAAGTGTTCTCTGGGCGAGACTTAGCTGAGAAGCTTTCCGTTCAGATTCAGGCTACCACGCAGCCCGAATGTGCTGCTCCCTAGCGCTGAGAGAGAAAGTGCAGAGCCCAGGCGTGTTTGGGTAGAGGCATTTGGGTGGAGCATTTCTCTGGCGGCACCGTGCTCTCTGGGCGACAAGTAGACACCGCTTCCACTCCGGCACAATGAAGGCGCAGAGCACGGAGCTGCTATGCGCACGGCACAGGCTGCAAGAGGAAGCGTGGCTGCCTCTCGCTTGTGTGCGGATTCACGTTAGCACTTGCAAACAGAAAGTTCCACCTGCGGCTACTTGTGCTGCTACCTAGTTCTCTTCCAGCTTTCCCTGGAAAGCATTGTGCCCAGCTTTATGCTCGGAGATGCAGAGATGACAGTGGTAGATGCAGCGGAGACTGGAAATACAGAGTGCAGCCGAGAGTTTCTGCTGCTTTGACGTGAGGCAAGGGGAAAGTGCAGCCCAGCAGAGGCTTTGACTTGTGGAGCCTTTTTCTTTGGCAGCAGCTGCTGCAAGCAGGCAAGGAAGCTGCGAGAGTGAAGAAGGGGACGGTCTGTCTATGGGAGAAGGGAGCTGCCGAGGCGCAGTGTGTTGTGCTCAGTTTCAAGGCTGCCTGGAGGAGGGGGGTGCTTGAAGAACGCCTTCTTTCTGGACGCCTCCTTCTGCCTGTGCTCCAGCTGCATGCACTCTGCAGCACGGCAGGTTTAGGAACCTGCTTCTGGCCAGCTTGTGTCCAGGAGTGCAAGGGCTGCGCCTTCCTTTCGGAAGCAGCCAGAGCCTTCTCAGCTGCAGCTGCGTGTGAAGCAGCTGTTGGCTGGACATTTGAAATTGGCTGCCCTCAGTGCATGAGCCCGGTGCCCAGCTGCTTGCTTCTTCGCCTTCTGTGCTCTGGGCAGAAGTGAAGCCCAGCCATGGCTTGGAGCTTTGCCGCTCTTCAGCGTGAACACTGCACGCAGCCACAGTGTGCTGTGCAGGGATTTTCATCAGCTCAACGTACAACAAGCATTTTCTTGCTGTTTCACCGAGTCCAAACTGTCCGTGTAGCTCTCGCTCAGCGAAAAGCGTTTGGAGAGAAACACTTGCTGCAGTAGCTTTTCGCTGGGCAAGACTTTCACCACAGCACCCCAATTCGGGCAAGGAGCAGGAGAACGGAAGAGCATCTTTTCGTCCTGCCACGTTCTTCTGGGCGACACGCCTATCCGCCTCTTGGCTCCCTGCAAGGCTGTAAGCACGGCTGCGGTACTTGGAAGTGAGAAGGCAGGTGCAGAGAGCACCGCGATCTGCCAGCGCTGTGCAGGCTGTAAAGGAAAGAGGGCTACCACTAGGATGTGCTGCAAATACACGTTCCCAGGCGTCGACGGTAAGCTCCGGGTAAGCTCGTTGAGCTACAAGTGTTCTCTGGGCGAGACTTAGCTGAGAAGCTTTCCGTTCAGATTCAGGCTACCACGCAGCCCGAATGTGCTGCTCCCTAGCGCTGAGAGAGAAAGTGCAGAGCCCAGGCGTGTTTGGGTAGAGGCATTTGGGTGGAGCATTTCTCTGGCGGCACCGTGCTCTCTGGGCGACAAGTAGACACCGCTTCGACTCCGGCACAATGAAGGCGCAGAGCACGGAGCTGCTATGCGCACGGCACAGGCTGCAAGAGGAAGCGTGGCTGCCTCTCGCTTGTGTGCGGATTCACGTTAGCACTTGCAAACAGAAAGTTCCACCTGCGGCTACTTGTGCTGCTACCTATTTCTCTTCCAGCTTTCCCTGGAAAGCATTGTGCCCAGCTTTATGCTCGGAGATGCAGAGATGACAGTGGTAGATGCAGCGGAGACTGGAAATACAGAGTGCAGCCGAGAGTTTCTGCTGCTTTGACGTGAGGCAAGGGGAAAGTGCAGCCCAGCAGAGGCTTTGACTTGTGGAGCCTTTTTCTTTGGCAGCAGCTGCTGCAAGCAGGCAAGGAAGCTGCGAGAGTGAAGAAGGGGACGGTCTGTCTATGGGAGAAGGGAGCTGCCGAGGCGCAGTGTGTTGTGCTCAGTTTCAAGGCTGCCTGGAGGAGGGGGGTGCTTGAAGAACGCCTTCTTTCTGGACGCCTCCTTCTGCCTGTGCTCCAGCTGCATGCACTCTGCAGCACGGCAGGTTTAGGAACCTGCTTCTGGCCAGCTTGTGTCCAGGAGTGCAAGGGCTGCGCCTTCCTTTCGGAAGCAGCCAGAGCCTTCTCAGCTGCAGCTGCGTGTGAAGCAGCTCTTGGCTGGACATTTGAAATTGGCTGCCCTCAGTGCATGAGCCCGGTGCCCAGCTGCTTGCTTCTTCGCCTTCTGTGCTCTGGGCAGAAGTGAAGCCCAGCCATGGCTTGGAGCTTTGCCGCTCTTCAGCGTGAACACTGCACGCAGCCACAGTGTGCTGTGCAGGGATTTTCATCAGCTCAACGTACAACAAGCATTTTCTTGCTGTTTCACCGAGTCCAAACTGTCCGTGTAGCTCTCGCTCAGCGAAAAGCGTTTGGAGAGAAACACTTGCTGCAGTAGCTTTTCGCTGGGCAAGACTTTCACCACAGCACCCCAATTCGGGCAAGGAGCAGGAGAACGGAAGAGCATCTTTTCGTCCTGCCACGTTCTTCTGGGCGACACGCCTATCCGCCTCTTGGCTCCCTGCAAGGCTGTAAGCACGGCAGCGGTACTTGGAAGTGAGAAGGCAGGTGCAGAGAGCACCGCGATCTGCCAGCGCTGTGCAGGCTGTAAAGGAAAGAGGGCTACCACTAGGATGTGCTGCAAATACACGTTCCCAGGCGTCGACGGTAAGCTCCGGGGAAGCTCGTTGAGCTACAAGTGTTCTCTGGGCGAGACTTAGCTGAGAAGCTTTCCGTTCAGATTCAGGCTACCACGCAGCCCGAATGTGCTGCTCCCTAGCGCTGAGAGAGAAAGTGCAGAGCCCAGGCGTGTTTGGGTAGAGGCATTTGGGTGGAGCATTTCTCTGGCGGCACCGTGCTCTCTGGGCGACAAGTAGACACCGCTTCGACTCCGGCACAATGAAGGCGCAGAGCACGGAGCTGCTATGCGCACGGCACAGGCTGCAAGAGGAAGCGTGGCTGCCTCTCGCTTGTGTGCGGATTCACGTTAGCACTTGCAAACAAAAGTTCCACCTGCGGCTACTTGTGCTGCTACCTATTTCTCTTCCAGCTTTCCCTGGAAAGCATTGTGCCCAGCTTTATCCTCGGAGATGCAGAGATGACAGTGGTAGATGCAGCGGAGACTGGAAATACAGAGTGCAGCCGAGAGTTTCTGCTGCTTTGACGTGAGGCAAGGGGAAAGTGCAGCCCAGCAGAGGCTTTGACTTGTGGAGCCTTTTTCTTTGGCAGCAGCTGCTGCAAGCAGGCAAGGAAGCTGCGAGAGTGAAGAAGGGGACGGTCTGTCTATGGGAGAAGGGAGCTGCCGAGGCGCAGTGTGTTGTGCTCAGTTTCAAGGCTGCCTGGAGGAGGGGGGTGCTTGAAGAACGCCTTCTTTCTGGACGCCTCCTTCTGCCTGTGCTCCAGCTGCATGCACTCTGCAGCACGGCAGGTTTAGGAACCTGCTTCTGGCCAGCTTGTGTCCAGGAGTGCAAGGGCTGCGCCTTCCTTTCGGAAGCAGCCAGAGCCTTCTCAGCTGCAGCTGCGTGTGAAGCAGCTCTTGGCTGGACATTTGAAATTGGCTGCCCTCAGTGCATGAGCCCGGTGCCCAGCTGCTTGCTTCTTCGCCTTCTGTGCTCTGGGCAGAAGTGAAGCCCAGCCATGGCTTGGAGCTTTGCCGCTCTTCAGCGTGAACACTGCACGCAGCCACAGTGTGCTGTGCAGGGATTTTCATCAGCTCAACGTACAACAAGCATTTTCTTGCTGTTTCACCGAGTCCAAACTGTCCGTGTAGCTCTCGCTCAGCGAAAAGCGTTTGGAGAGAAACACTTGCTGCAGTAGCTTTTCGCTGGGCAAGACTTTCACCACAGCACCCCAATTCGGGCAAGGAGCAGGAGAACGGAAGAGCATCTTTTCGTCCTGCCACGTTCTTCTGGGCGACACGCCTATCCGCCTCTTGGCTCCCTGCAAGGCTGTAAGCACGGCAGCGGTACTTGGAAGTGAGAAGGCAGGTGCAGAGAGCACCGCGATCTGCCAGCGCTGTGCAGGCTGTAAAGGAAAGAGGGCTACCACTAGGATGTGCTGCAAATACACGTTCCCAGGCGTCGACGGTAAGCTCCGGGGAAGCTCGTTGAGCTACAAGTGTTCTCTGGGCGAGACTTAGCTGAGAAGCTTTCCGTTCAGATTCAGGCTACCACGCAGCCCGAATGTGCTGCTCCCTAGCGCTGAGAGAGAAAGTGCAGAGCCCAGGCGTGTTTGGGTAGAGGCATTTGGGTGGAGCATTTCTCTGGCGGCACCGTGCTCTCTGGGCGACAAGTAGACACCGCTTCGACTCCGGCACAATGAAGGCGCAGAGCACGGAGCTGCTATGCGCACGGCACAGGCTGCAAGAGGAAGCGTGGCTGCCTCTCGCTTGTGTGCGGATTCACGTTAGCACTTGCAAACAGAAAGTTCCACCTGCGGCTACTTGTGCTGCTACCTAGTTCTCTTCCAGCTTTCCCTGGAAAGCATTGTGCCCAGCTTTATGCTCGGAGATGCAGAGATGACAGTGGTAGATGCAGCGGAGACTGGAAATACAGAGTGCAGCCGAGAGTTTCTGCTGCTTTGACGTGAGGCAAGTGGAAAGTGCAGCCCAGCAGAGGCTTTGACTTGTGGAGCCTTTTTCTTTGGCAGCAGCTGCTGCAAGCAGGCAAGGAAGCTGCGAGAGTGAAGAAGGGGACGGTCTGTCTATGGGAGAAGGGAGCTGCCGAGGCGCAGTGTGTTGTGCTCAGTTTCAAGGCTGCCTGGAGGAGGGGGGTGCTTGAAGAACGCCTTCTTTCTGGACGCCTCCTTCTGCCTGTGCTCCAGCTGCATGCACTCTGCAGCACGGCAGGTTTAGGAACCTGCTTCTGGCCAGCTTGTGTCCAGGAGTGCAAGGGCTGCGCCTTCCTTTCGGAAGCAGCCAGAGCCTTCTCAGCTGCAGCTGCGTGTGAAGCAGCTGTTGGCTGGACATTTGAAATTGGCTGCCCTCAGTGCATGAGCCCGGTGCCCAGCTGCTTGCTTCTTCGCCTTCTGTGCTCTGGGCAGAAGTGAAGCCCAGCCATGGCTTGGAGCTTTGCCGCTCTTCAGCGTGAACACTGCACGCAGCCACAGTGTGCTGTGCAGGGATTTTCATCAGCTCAACGTACAACAAGCATTTTCTTGCTGTTTCACCGAGTCCAAACTGTCCGTGTAGCTCTCGCTCAGCGAAAAGCGTTTGGAGAGAAACACTTGCTGCAGTAGCTTTTCGCTGGGCAAGACTTTCACCACAGCACCCCAATTCGGGCAAGGAGCAGGAGAACGGAAGAGCATCTTTTCGTCCTGCCACGTTCTTCTGGGCGACACGCCTATCCGCCTCTTGGCTCCCTGCAAGGCTGTAAGCACGGCAGCGGTACTTGGAAGTGAGAAGGCAGGTGCAGAGAGCACCGCGATCTGCCAGCGCTGTGCAGGCTGTAAAGGAAAGAGGGCTACCACTAGGATGTGCTGCAAATACACGTTCCCAGGCGTCGACGGTAAGCTCCGGGGAAGCTCGTTGAGCTACAAGTGTTCTCTGGGCGAGACTTAGCTGAGAAGCTTTCCGTTCAGATTCAGGCTACCACGCAGCCCGAATGTGCTGCTCCCTAGCGCTGAGAGAGAAAGTGCAGAGCCCAGGCGTGTTTGGGTAGAGGCATTTGGGTGGAGCATTTCTCTGGCGGCACCGTGCTCTCTGGGCGACAAGTAGACACCGCTTCGACTCCGGCACAATGAAGGCGCAGAGCACGGAGCTGCTATGCGCACGGCACAGGCTGCAAGAGGAAGCGTGGCTGCCTCTCGCTTGTGTGCGGATTCACGTTAGCACTTGCAAACAGAAAGTTCCACCTGCGGCTACTTGTGCTGCTACCTATTTCTCTTCCAGCTTTCCCTGGAAAGCATTGTGCCCAGCTTTATGCTCGGAGATGCAGAGATGACAGTGGTAGATGCAGCGGAGACTGGAAATACAGAGTGCAGCCGAGAGTTTCTGCTGCTTTGACGTGAGGCAAGGGGAAAGTGCAGCCCAGCAGAGGCTTTGACTTGTGGAGCCTTTTTCTTTGGCAGCAGCTGCTGCAAGCAGGCAAGGAAGCTGCGAGAGTGAAGAAGGGGACGGTCTGTCTATGGGAGAAGGGAGCTGCCGAGGCGCAGTGTGTTGTGCTCAGTTTCAAGGCTGCCTGGAGGAGGGGGGTGCTTGAAGAACGCCTTCTTTCTGGACGCCTCCTTCTGCCTGTGCTCCAGCTGCATGCACTCTGCAGCACGGCAGGTTTAGGAACCTGCTTCTGGCCAGCTTGTGTCCAGGAGTGCAAGGGCTGCGCCTTCCTTTCGGAAGCAGCCAGAGCCTTCTCAGCTGCAGCTGCGTGTGAAGCAGCTGTTGGCTGGACATTTGAAATTGGCTGCCCTCAGTGCATGAGCCCGGTGCCCAGCTGCTTGCTTCTTCGCCTTCTGTGCTCTGGGCAGAAGTGAAGCCCAGCCATGGCTTGGAGCTTTGCCGCTCTTCAGCGTGAACACTGCACGCAGCCACAGTGTGCTGTGCAGGGATTTTCATCAGCTCAACGTACAACAAGCATTTTCTTGCTGTTTCACCGAGTCCAAACTGTCCGTGTAGCTCTCGCTCAGCGAAAAGCGTTTGGAGAGAAACACTTGCTGCAGTAGCTTTTCGCTGGGCAAGACTTTCACCACAGCACCCCAATTCGGGCAAGGAGCAGGAGAACGGAAGAGCATCTTTTCGTCCTGCCACGTTCTTCTGGGCGACACGCCTATCCGCCTCTTGGCTCCCTGCAAGGCTGTAAGCACGGCAGCGGTACTTGGAAGTGAGAAGGCAGGTGCAGAGAGCACCGCGATCTGCCAGCGCTGTGCAGGCTGTAAAGGAAAGAGGGCTACCACTAGGATGTGCTGCAAATACACGTTCCCAGGCGTCGACGGTAAGCTCCGGGTAAGCTCGTTGAGCTACAAGTGTTCTCTGGGCGAGACTTAGCTGAGAAGCTTTCCGTTCAGATTCAGGCTACCACGCAGCCCGAATGTGCTGCTCCCTAGCGCTGAGAGAGAAAGTGCAGAGCCCAGGCGTGTTTGGGTAGAGGCATTTGGGTGGAGCATTTCTCTGGCGGCACCGTGCTCTCTGGGCGACAAGTAGACACCGCTTCGACTCCGGCACAATGAAGGCGCAGAGCACGGAGCTGCTATGCGCACGGCACAGGCTGCAAGAGGAAGCGTGGCTGCCTCTCGCTTGTGTGCGGATTCACGTTAGCACTTGAGAACAGAAAGTTCCACCTGCGGCTACTTGTGCTGCTACCTATTTCTCTTCCAGCTTTCCCTGGAAAGCATTGTGCCCAGCTTTATGCTCGGAGATGCAGAGATGACAGTGGTAGATGCAGCGGAGACTGGAAATACAGAGTGCAGCCGAGAGTTTCTGCTGCTTTGACGTGAGGCAAGGGGAAAGTGCAGCCCAGCAGAGGCTTTGACTTGTGGAGCCTTTTTCTTTGGCAGCAGCTGCTGCAAGCAGGCAAGGAAGCTGCGAGAGTGAAGAAGGGGACGGTCTGTCTATGGGAGAAGGGAGCTGCCGAGGCGCAGTGTGTTGTGCTCAGTTTCAAGGCTGCCTGGAGGAGGGGGGTGCTTGAAGAACGCCTTCTTTCTGGACGCCTCCTTCTGCCTGTGCTCCAGCTGCATGCACTCTGCAGCACGGCAGGTTTAGGAACCTGCTTCTGGCCAGCTTGTGTCCAGGAGTGCAAGGGCTGCGCCTTCCTTTCGGAAGCAGCCAGAGCCTTCTCAGCTGCAGCTGCGTGTGAAGCAGCTCTTGGCTGGACATTTGAAATTGGCTGCCCTCAGTGCATGAGCCCGGTGCCCAGCTGCTTGCTTCTTCGCCTTCTGTGCTCTGGGCAGAAGTGAAGCCCAGCCATGGCTTGGAGCTTTGCCGCTCTTCAGCGTGAACACTGCACGCAGCCACAGTGTGCTGTGCAGGGATTTTCATCAGCTCAACGTACAACAAGCATTTTCTTGCTGTTTCACCGAGTCCAAACTGTCCGTGTAGCTCTCGCTCAGCGAAAAGCGTTTGGAGAGAAACACTTGCTGCAGTAGCTTTTCGCTGGGCAAGACTTTCACCACAGCACCCCAATTCGGGCAAGGAGCAGGAGAACGGAAGAGCATCTTTTCGTCCTGCCACGTTCTTCTGGGCGACACGCCTATCCGCCTCTTGGCTCCCTGCAAGGCTGTAAGCACGGCAGCGGTACTTGGAAGTGAGAAGGCAGGTGCAGAGAGCACCGCGATCTGCCAGCGCTGTGCAGGCTGTAAAGGAAAGAGGGCTACCACTAGGATGTGCTGCAAATACACGTTCCCAGGCGTCGACGGTAAGCTCCGGGGAAGCTCGTTGAGCTACAAGTGTTCTCTGGGCGAGACTTAGCTGAGAAGCTTTCCGTTCAGATTCAGGCTACCACGCAGCCCGAATGTGCTGCTCCCTAGCGCTGAGAGAGAAAGTGCAGAGCCCAGGCGTGTTTGGGTAGAGGCATTTGGGTGGAGCATTTCTCTGGCGGCACCGTGCTCTCTGGGCGACAAGTAGACACCGCTTCCACTCCGGCACAATGAAGGCGCAGAGCACGGAGCTGCTATGCGCACGGCACAGGCTGCAAGAGGAAGCGTGGCTGCCTCTCGCTTGTGTGCGGATTCACGTTAGCACTTGCAAACAGAAAGTTCCACCTGCGGCTACTTGTGCTGCTACCTATTTCTCTTCCAGCTTTCCCTGGAAAGCATTGTGCCCAGCTTTATGCTCGGAGATGCAGAGATGACAGTGGTAGATGCAGCGGAGACTGGAAATACAGAGTGCAGCCGAGAGTTTCTGCTGCTTTGACGTGAGGCAAGGGGAAAGTGCAGCCCAGCAGAGGCTTTGACTTGTGGAGCCTTTTTCTTTGGCAGCAGCTGCTGCAAGCAGGCAAGGAAGCTGCGAGAGTGAAGAAGGGGACGGTCTGTCTATGGGAGAAGGGAGCTGCCGAGGCGCAGTGTGTTGTGCTCAGTTTCAAGGCTGCCTGGAGGAGGGGGGTGCTTGAAGAACGCCTTCTTTCTGGACGCCTCCTTCTGCCTGTGCTCCAGCTGCATGCACTCTGCAGCACGGCAGGTTTAGGAACCTGCTTCTGGCCAGCTTGTGTCCAGGAGTGCAAGGGCTGCGCCTTCCTTTCGGAAGCAGCCAGAGCCTTCTCAGCTGCAGCTGCGTGTGAAGCAGCTGTTGGCTGGACATTTGAAATTGGCTGCCCTCAGTGCATGAGCCCGGTGCCCAGCTGCTTGCTTCTTCGCCTTCTGTGCTCTGGGCAGAAGTGAAGCCCAGCCATGGCTTGGAGCTTTGCCGCTCTTCAGCGTGAACACTGCACGCAGCCACAGTGTGCTGTGCAGGGATTTTCATCAGCTCAACGTACAACAAGCATTTTCTTGCTGTTTCACCGAGTCCAAACTGTCCGTGTAGCTCTCGCTCAGCGAAAAGCGTTTGGAGAGAAACACTTGCTGCAGTAGCTTTTCGCTGGGCAAGACTTTCACCACAGCACCCCAATTCGGGCAAGGAGCAGGAGAACGGAAGAGCATCTTTTCGTCCTGCCACGTTCTTCTGGGCGACACGCCTATCCGCCTCTTGGCTCCCTGCAAGGCTGTAAGCACGGCTGCGGTACTTGGAAGTGAGAAGGCAGGTGCAGAGAGCACCGCGATCTGCCAGCGCTGTGCAGGCTGTAAAGGAAAGAGGGCTACCACTAGGATGTGCTGCAAATACACGTTCCCAGGCGTCGACGGTAAGCTCCGGGTAAGCTCGTTGAGCTACAAGTGTTCTCTGGGCGAGACTTAGCTGAGAAGCTTTCCGTTCAGATTCAGGCTACCACGCAGCCCGAATGTGCTGCTCCCTAGCGCTGAGAGAGAAAGTGCAGAGCCCAGGCGTGTTTGGGTAGAGGCATTTGGGTGGAGCATTTCTCTGGCGGCACCGTGCTCTCTGGGCGACAAGTAGACACCGCTTCGACTCCGGCACAATGAAGGCGCAGAGCACGGAGCTGCTATGCGCACGGCACAGGCTGCAAGAGGAAGCGTGGCTGCCTCTCGCTTGTGTGCGGATTCACGTTAGCACTTGCAAACAGAAAGTTCCACCTGCGGCTACTTGTGCTGCTACCTATTTCTCTTCCAGCTTTCCCTGGAAAGCATTGTGCCCAGCTTTATGCTCGGAGATGCAGAGATGACAGTGGTAGATGCAGCGGAGACTGGAAATACAGAGTGCAGCCGAGAGTTTCTGCTGCTTTGACGTGAGGCAAGGGGAAAGTGCAGCCCAGCAGAGGCTTTGACTTGTGGAGCCTTTTTCTTTGGCAGCAGCTGCTGCAAGCAGGCAAGGAAGCTGCGAGAGTGAAGAAGGGGACGGTCTGTCTATGGGAGAAGGGAGCTGCCGAGGCGCAGTGTGTTGTGCTCAGTTTCAAGGCTGCCTGGAGGAGGGGGGTGCTTGAAGAACGCCTTCTTTCTGGACGCCTCCTTCTGCCTGTGCTCCAGCTGCATGCACTCTGCAGCACGGCAGGTTTAGGAACCTGCTTCTGGCCAGCTTGTGTCCAGGAGTGCAAGGGCTGCGCCTTCCTTTCGGAAGCAGCCAGAGCCTTCTCAGCTGCAGCTGCGTGTGAAGCAGCTCTTGGCTGGACATTTGAAATTGGCTGCCCTCAGTGCATGAGCCCGGTGCCCAGCTGCTTGCTTCTTCGCCTTCTGTGCTCTGGGCAGAAGTGAAGCCCAGCCATGGCTTGGAGCTTTGCCGCTCTTCAGCGTGAACACTGCACGCAGCCACAGTGTGCTGTGCAGGGATTTTCATCAGCTCAACGTACAACAAGCATTTTCTTGCTGTTTCACCGAGTCCAAACTGTCCGTGTAGCTCTCGCTCAGCGAAAAGCGTTTGGAGAGAAACACTTGCTGCAGTAGCTTTTCGCTGGGCAAGACTTTCACCACAGCACCCCAATTCGGGCAAGGAGCAGGAGAACGGAAGAGCATCTTTTCGTCCTGCCACGTTCTTCTGGGCGACACGCCTATCCGCCTCTTGGCTCCCTGCAAGGCTGTAAGCACGGCAGCGGTACTTGGAAGTGAGAAGGCAGGTGCAGAGAGCACCGCGATCTGCCAGCGCTGTGCAGGCTGTAAAGGAAAGAGGGCTACCACTAGGATGTGCTGCAAATACACGTTCCCAGGCGTCGACGGTAAGCTCCGGGGAAGCTCGTTGAGCTACAAGTGTTCTCTGGGCGAGACTTAGCTGAGAAGCTTTCCGTTCAGATTCAGGCTACCACGCAGCCCGAATGTGCTGCTCCCTAGCGCTGAGAGAGAAAGTGCAGAGCCCAGGCGTGTTTGGGTAGAGGCATTTGGGTGGAGCATTTCTCTGGCGGCACCGTGCTCTCTGGGCGACAAGTAGACACCGCTTCGACTCCGGCACAATGAAGGCGCAGAGCACGGAGCTGCTATGCGCACGGCACAGGCTGCAAGAGGAAGCGTGGCTGCCTCTCGCTTGTGTGCGGATTCACGTTAGCACTTGCAAACAAAAGTTCCACCTGCGGCTACTTGTGCTGCTACCTATTTCTCTTCCAGCTTTCCCTGGAAAGCATTGTGCCCAGCTTTATCCTCGGAGATGCAGAGATGACAGTGGTAGATGCAGCGGAGACTGGAAATACAGAGTGCAGCCGAGAGTTTCTGCTGCTTTGACGTGAGGCAAGGGGAAAGTGCAGCCCAGCAGAGGCTTTGACTTGTGGAGCCTTTTTCTTTGGCAGCAGCTGCTGCAAGCAGGCAAGGAAGCTGCGAGAGTGAAGAAGGGGACGGTCTGTCTATGGGAGAAGGGAGCTGCCGAGGCGCAGTGTGTTGTGCTCAGTTTCAAGGCTGCCTGGAGGAGGGGGGTGCTTGAAGAACGCCTTCTTTCTGGACGCCTCCTTCTGCCTGTGCTCCAGCTGCATGCACTCTGCAGCACGGCAGGTTTAGGAACCTGCTTCTGGCCAGCTTGTGTCCAGGAGTGCAAGGGCTGCGCCTTCCTTTCGGAAGCAGCCAGAGCCTTCTCAGCTGCAGCTGCGTGTGAAGCAGCTCTTGGCTGGACATTTGAAATTGGCTGCCCTCAGTGCATGAGCCCGGTGCCCAGCTGCTTGCTTCTTCGCCTTCTGTGCTCTGGGCAGAAGTGAAGCCCAGCCATGGCTTGGAGCTTTGCCGCTCTTCAGCGTGAACACTGCACGCAGCCACAGTGTGCTGTGCAGGGATTTTCATCAGCTCAACGTACAACAAGCATTTTCTTGCTGTTTCACCGAGTCCAAACTGTCCGTGTAGCTCTCGCTCAGCGAAAAGCGTTTGGAGAGAAACACTTGCTGCAGTAGCTTTTCGCTGGGCAAGACTTTCACCACAGCACCCCAATTCGGGCAAGGAGCAGGAGAACGGAAGAGCATCTTTTCGTCCTGCCACGTTCTTCTGGGCGACACGCCTATCCGCCTCTTGGCTCCCTGCAAGGCTGTAAGCACGGCAGCGGTACTTGGAAGTGAGAAGGCAGGTGCAGAGAGCACCGCGATCTGCCAGCGCTGTGCAGGCTGGAAAGGAAAGAGGGCTACCACTAGGATGTGCTGCAAATACACGTTCCCAGGCGTCGACGGTAAGCTCCGGGGAAGCTCGTTGAGCTACAAGTGTTCTCTGGGCGAGACTTAGCTGAGAAGCTTTCCGTTCAGATTCAGGCTACCACGCAGCCCGAATGTGCTGCTCCCTAGCGCTGAGAGAGAAAGTGCAGAGCCCAGGCGTGTTTGGGTAGAGGCATTTGGGTGGAGCATTTCTCTGGCGGCACCGTGCTCTCTGGGCGACAAGTAGACACCGCTTCGACTCCGGCACAATGAAGGCGCAGAGCACGGAGCTGCTATGCGCACGGCACAGGCTGCAAGAGGAAGCGTGGCTGCCTCTCGCTTGTGTGCGGATTCACGTTAGCACTTGCAAACAGAAAGTTCCACCTGCGGCTACTTGTGCTGCTACCTAGTTCTCTTCCAGCTTTCCCTGGAAAGCATTGTGCCCAGCTTTATGCTCGGAGATGCAGAGATGACAGTGGTAGATGCAGCGGAGACTGGAAATACAGAGTGCAGCCGAGAGTTTCTGCTGCTTTGACGTGAGGCAAGTGGAAAGTGCAGCCCAGCAGAGGCTTTGACTTGTGGAGCCTTTTTCTTTGGCAGCAGCTGCTGCAAGCAGGCAAGGAAGCTGCGAGAGTGAAGAAGGGGACGGTCTGTCTATGGGAGAAGGGAGCTGCCGAGGCGCAGTGTGTTGTGCTCAGTTTCAAGGCTGCCTGGAGGAGGGGGGTGCTTGAAGAACGCCTTCTTTCTGGACGCCTCCTTCTGCCTGTGCTCCAGCTGCATGCACTCTGCAGCACGGCAGGTTTAGGAACCTGCTTCTGGCCAGCTTGTGTCCAGGAGTGCAAGGGCTGCGCCTTCCTTTCGGAAGCAGCCAGAGCCTTCTCAGCTGCAGCTGCGTGTGAAGCAGCTGTTGGCTGGACATTTGAAATTGGCTGCCCTCAGTGCATGAGCCCGGTGCCCAGCTGCTTGCTTCTTCGCCTTCTGTGCTCTGGGCAGAAGTGAAGCCCAGCCATGGCTTGGAGCTTTGCCGCTCTTCAGCGTGAACACTGCACGCAGCCACAGTGTGCTGTGCAGGGATTTTCATCAGCTCAACGTACAACAAGCATTTTCTTGCTGTTTCACCGAGTCCAAACTGTCCGTGTAGCTCTCGCTCAGCGAAAAGCGTTTGGAGAGAAACACTTGCTGCAGTAGCTTTTCGCTGGGCAAGACTTTCACCACAGCACCCCAATTCGGGCAAGGAGCAGGAGAACGGAAGAGCATCTTTTCGTCCTGCCACGTTCTTCTGGGCGACACGCCTATCCGCCTCTTGGCTCCCTGCAAGGCTGTAAGCACGGCAGCGGTACTTGGAAGTGAGAAGGCAGGTGCAGAGAGCACCGCGATCTGCCAGCGCTGTGCAGGCTGTAAAGGAAAGAGGGCTACCACTAGGATGTGCTGCAAATACACGTTCCCAGGCGTCGACGGTAAGCTCCGGGGAAGCTCGTTGAGCTACAAGTGTTCTCTGGGCGAGACTTAGCTGAGAAGCTTTCCGTTCAGATTCAGGCTACCACGCAGCCCGAATGTGCTGCTCCCTAGCGCTGAGAGAGAAAGTGCAGAGCCCAGGCGTGTTTGGGTAGAGGCATTTGGGTGGAGCATTTCTCTGGCGGCACCGTGCTCTCTGGGCGACAAGTAGACACCGCTTCGACTCCGGCACAATGAAGGCGCAGAGCACGGAGCTGCTATGCGCACGGCACAGGCTGCAAGAGGAAGCGTGGCTGCCTCTCGCTTGTGTGCGGATTCACGTTAGCACTTGCAAACAGAAAGTTCCACCTGCGGCTACTTGTGCTGCTACCTATTTCTCTTCCAGCTTTCCCTGGAAAGCATTGTGCCCAGCTTTATGCTCGGAGATGCAGAGATGACAGTGGTAGATGCAGCGGAGACTGGAAATACAGAGTGCAGCCGAGAGTTTCTGCTGCTTTGACGTGAGGCAAGGGGAAAGTGCAGCCCAGCAGAGGCTTTGACTTGTGGAGCCTTTTTCTTTGGCAGCAGCTGCTGCAAGCAGGCAAGGAAGCTGCGAGAGTGAAGAAGGGGACGGTCTGTCTATGGGAGAAGGGAGCTGCCGAGGCGCAGTGTGTTGTGCTCAGTTTCAAGGCTGCCTGGAGGAGGGGGGTGCTTGAAGAACGCCTTCTTTCTGGACGCCTCCTTCTGCCTGTGCTCCAGCTGCATGCACTCTGCAGCACGGCAGGTTTAGGAACCTGCTTCTGGCCAGCTTGTGTCCAGGAGTGCAAGGGCTGCGCCTTCCTTTCGGAAGCAGCCAGAGCCTTCTCAGCTGCAGCTGCGTGTGAAGCAGCTGTTGGCTGGACATTTGAAATTGGCTGCCCTCAGTGCATGAGCCCGGTGCCCAGCTGCTTGCTTCTTCGCCTTCTGTGCTCTGGGCAGAAGTGAAGCCCAGCCATGGCTTGGAGCTTTGCCGCTCTTCAGCGTGAACACTGCACGCAGCCACAGTGTGCTGTGCAGGGATTTTCATCAGCTCAACGTACAACAAGCATTTTCTTGCTGTTTCACCGAGTCCAAACTGTCCGTGTAGCTCTCGCTCAGCGAAAAGCGTTTGGAGAGAAACACTTGCTGCAGTAGCTTTTCGCTGGGCAAGACTTTCACCACAGCACCCCAATTCGGGCAAGGAGCAGGAGAACGGAAGAGCATCTTTTCGTCCTGCCACGTTCTTCTGGGCGACACGCCTATCCGCCTCTTGGCTCCCTGCAAGGCTGTAAGCACGGCAGCGGTACTTGGAAGTGAGAAGGCAGGTGCAGAGAGCACCGCGATCTGCCAGCGCTGTGCAGGCTGGAAAGGAAAGAGGGCTACCACTAGGATGTGCTGCAAATACACGTTCCCAGGCGTCGACGGTAAGCTCCGGGGAAGCTCGTTGAGCTACAAGTGTTCTCTGGGCGAGACTTAGCTGAGAAGCTTTCCGTTCAGATTCAGGCTACCACGCAGCCCGAATGTGCTGCTCCCTAGCGCTGAGAGAGAAAGTGCAGAGCCCAGGCGTGTTTGGGTAGAGGCATTTGGGTGGAGCATTTCTCTGGCGGCACCGTGCTCTCTGGGCGACAAGTAGACACCGCTTCGACTCCGGCACAATGAAGGCGCCGAGCACGGAGCTGCTATGCGCACGGCACAGGCTGCAAGAGGAAGCGTGGCTGCCTCTCGCTTGTGTGCGGATTCACGTTAGCACTTGCAAACAGAAAGTTCCACCTGCGGCTACTTGTGCTGCTACCTATTTCTCTTCCAGCTTTCCCTGGAAAGCATTGTGCCCAGCTTTATGCTCGGAGATGCAGAGATGACAGTGGTAGATGCAGCGGAGACTGGAAATACAGAGTGCAGCCGAGAGTTTCTGCTGCTTTGACGTGAGGCAAGTGGAAAGTGCAGCCCAGCAGAGGCTTTGACTTGTGGAGCCTTTTTCTTTGGCAGCAGCTGCTGCAAGCAGGCAAGGAAGCTGCGAGAGTGAAGAAGGGGACGGTCTGTCTATGGGAGAAGGGAGCTGCCGAGGCGCAGTGTGTTGTGCTCAGTTTCAAGGCTGCCTGGAGGAGGGGGGTGCTTGAAGAACGCCTTCTTTCTGGACGCCTCCTTCTGCCTGTGCTCCAGCTGCATGCACTCTGCAGCACGGCAGGTTTAGGAACCTGCTTCTGGCCAGCTTGTGTCCAGGAGTGCAAGGGCTGCGCCTTCCTTTCGGAAGCAGCCAGAGCCTTCTCAGCTGCAGCTGCGTGTGAAGCAGCTGTTGGCTGGACATTTGAAATTGGCTGCCCTCAGTGCATGAGCCCGGTGCCCAGCTGCTTGCTTCTTCGCCTTCTGTGCTCTGGGCAGAAGTGAAGCCCAGCCATGGCTTGGAGCTTTGCCGCTCTTCAGCGTGAACACTGCACGCAGCCACAGTGTGCTGTGCAGGGATTTTCATCAGCTCAACGTACAACAAGCATTTTCTTGCTGTTTCACCGAGTCCAAACTGTCCGTGTAGCTCTCGCTCAGCGAAAAGCGTTTGGAGAGAAACACTTGCTGCAGTAGCTTTTCGCTGGGCAAGACTTTCACCACAGCACCCCAATTCGGGCAAGGAGCAGGAGAACGGAAGAGCATCTTTTCGTCCTGCCACGTTCTTCTGGGCGACACGCCTATCCGCCTCTTGGCTCCCTGCAAGGCTGTAAGCACGGCAGCGGTACTTGGAAGTGAGAAGGCAGGTGCAGAGAGCACCGCGATCTGCCAGCGCTGTGCAGGCTGTAAAGGAAAGAGGGCTACCACTAGGATGTGCTGCAAATACACGTTCCCAGGCGTCGACGGTAAGCTCCGGGGAAGCTCGTTGAGCTACAAGTGTTCTCTGGGCGAGACTTAGCTGAGAAGCTTTCCGTTCAGATTCAGGCTACCACGCAGCCCGAATGTGCTGCTCCCTAGCGCTGAGAGAGAAAGTGCAGAGCCCAGGCGTGTTTGGGTAGAGGCATTTGGGTGGAGCATTTCTCTGGCGGCACCGTGCTCTCTGGGCGACAAGTAGACACCGCTTCCACTCCGGCACAATGAAGGCGCAGAGCACGGAGCTGCTATGCGCACGGCACAGGCTGCAAGAGGAAGCGTGGCTGCCTCTCGCTTGTGTGCGGATTCACGTTAGCACTTGCAAACAGAAAGTTCCACCTGCGGCTACTTGTGCTGCTACCTATTTCTCTTCCAGCTTTCCCTGGAAAGCATTGTGCCCAGCTTTATGCTCGGAGATGCAGAGATGACAGTGGTAGATGCAGTGGAGACTGGAAATACAGAGTGCAGCCGAGAGTTTCTGCTGCTTTGACGTGAGGCAAGTGGAAAGTGCAGCCCAGCAGAGGCTTTGACTTGTGGAGCCTTTTTCTTTGGCAGCAGCTGCTGCAAGCAGGCAAGGAAGCTGCGAGAGTGAAGAAGGGGACGGTCTGTCTATGGGAGAAGGGAGCTGCCGAGGCGCAGTGTGTTGTGCTCAGTTTCAAGGCTGCCTGGAGGAGGGGGGTGCTTGAAGAACGCCTTCTTTCTGGACGCCTCCTTCTGCCTGTGCTCCAGCTGCATGCACTCTGCAGCACGGCAGGTTTAGGAACCTGCTTCTGGCCAGCTTGTGTCCAGGAGTGCAAGGGCTGCGCCTTCCTTTCGGAAGCAGCCAGAGCCTTCTCAGCTGCAGCTGCGTGTGAAGCAGCTGTTGGCTGGACATTTGAAATTGGCTGCCCTCAGTGCATGAGCCCGGTGCCCAGCTGCTTGCTTCTTCGCCTTCTGTGCTCTGGGCAGAAGTGAAGCCCAGCCATGGCTTGGAGCTTTGCCGCTCTTCAGCGTGAACACTGCACGCAGCCACAGTGTGCTGTGCAGGGATTTTCATCAGCTCAACGTACAACAAGCATTTTCTTGCTGTTTCACCGAGTCCAAACTGTCCGTGTAGCTCTCGCTCAGCGAAAAGCGTTTGGAGAGAAACACTTGCTGCAGTAGCTTTTCGCTGGGCAAGACTTTCACCACAGCACCCCAATTCGGGCAAGGAGCAGGAGAACGGAAGAGCATCTTTTCGTCCTGCCACGTTCTTCTGGGCGACACGCCTATCCGCCTCTTGGCTCCCTGCAAGGCTGTAAGCACGGCTGCGGTACTTGGAAGTGAGAAGGCAGGTGCAGAGAGCACCGCGATCTGCCAGCGCTGTGCAGGCTGTAAAGGAAAGAGGGCTACCACTAGGATGTGCTGCAAATACACGTTCCCAGGCGTCGACGGTAAGCTCCGGGGAAGCTCGTTGAGCTACAAGTGTTCTCTGGGCGAGACTTAGCTGAGAAGCTTTCCGTTCAGATTCAGGCTACCACGCAGCCCGAATGTGCTGCTCCCTAGCGCTGAGAGAGAAAGTGCAGAGCCCAGGCGTGTTTGGGTAGAGGCATTTGGGTGGAGCATTTCTCTGGCGGCACCGTGCTCTCTGGGCGACAAGTAGACACCGCTTCGACTCCGGCACAATGAAGGCGCAGAGCACGGAGCTGCTATGCGCACGGCACAGGCTGCAAGAGGAAGCGTGGCTGCCTCTCGCTTGTGTGCGGATTCACGTTAGCACTTGAGAACAGAAAGTTCCACCTGCGGCTACTTGTGCTGCTACCTATTTCTCTTCCAGCTTTCCCTGGAAAGCATTGTGCCCAGCTTTATGCTCGGAGATGCAGAGATGACAGTGGTAGATGCAGCGGAGACTGGAAATACAGAGTGCAGCCGAGAGTTTCTGCTGCTTTGACGTGAGGCAAGTGGAAAGTGCAGCCCAGCAGAGGCTTTGACTTGTGGAGCCTTTTTCTTTGGCAGCAGCTGCTGCAAGCAGGCAAGGAAGCTGCGAGAGTGAAGAAGGGGACGGTCTGTCTATGGGAGAAGGGAGCTGCCGAGGCGCAGTGTGTTGTGCTCAGTTTCAAGGCTGCCTGGAGGAGGGGGGTGCTTGAAGAACGCCTTCTTTCTGGACGCCTCCTTCTGCCTGTGCTCCAGCTGCATGCACTCTGCAGCACGGCAGGTTTAGGAACCTGCTTCTGGCCAGCTTGTGTCCAGGAGTGCAAGGGCTGCGCCTTCCTTTCGGAAGCAGCCAGAGCCTTCTCAGCTGCAGCTGCGTGTGAAGCAGCTGTTGGCTGGACATTTGAAATTGGCTGCCCTCAGTGCATGAGCCCGGTGCCCAGCTGCTTGCTTCTTCGCCTTCTGTGCTCTGGGCAGAAGTGAAGCCCAGCCATGGCTTGGAGCTTTGCCGCTCTTCAGCGTGAACACTGCACGCAGCCACAGTGTGCTGTGCAGGGATTTTCATCAGCTCAACGTACAACAAGCATTTTCTTGCTGTTTCACCGAGTCCAAACTGTCCGTGTAGCTCTCGCTCAGCGAAAAGCGTTTGGAGAGAAACACTTGCTGCAGTAGCTTTTCGCTGGGCAAGACTTTCACCACAGCACCCCAATTCGGGCAAGGAGCAGGAGAACGGAAGAGCATCTTTTCGTCCTGCCACGTTCTTCTGGGCGACACGCCTATCCGCCTCTTGGCTCCCTGCAAGGCTGTAAGCACGGCAGCGGTACTTGGAAGTGAGAAGGCAGGTGCAGAGAGCACCGCGATCTGCCAGCGCTGTGCAGGCTGTAAAGGAAAGAGGGCTACCACTAGGATGTGCTGCAAATACACGTTCCCAGGCGTCGACGGTAAGCTCCGGGGAAGCTCGTTGAGCTACAAGTGTTCTCTGGGCGAGACTTAGCTGAGAAGCTTTCCGTTCAGATTCAGGCTACCACGCAGCCCGAATGTGCTGCTCCCTAGCGCTGAGAGAGAAAGTGCAGAGCCCAGGCGTGTTTGGGTAGAGGCATTTGGGTGGAGCATTTCTCTGGCGGCACCGTGCTCTCTGGGCGACAAGTAGACACCGCTTCGACTCCGGCACAATGAAGGCGCAGAGCACGGAGCTGCTATGCGCACGGCACAGGCTGCAAGAGGAAGCGTGGCTGCCTCTCGCTTGTGTGCGGATTCACGTTAGCACTTGAGAACAGAAAGTTCCACCTGCGGCTACTTGTGCTGCTACCTATTTCTCTTCCAGCTTTCCCTGGAAAGCATTGTGCCCAGCTTTATGCTCGGAGATGCAGAGATGACAGTGGTAGATGCAGCGGAGACTGGAAATACAGAGTGCAGCCGAGAGTTTCTGCTGCTTTGACGTGAGGCAAGGGGAAAGTGCAGCCCAGCAGAGGCTTTGACTTGTGGAGCCTTTTTCTTTGGCAGCAGCTGCTGCAAGCAGGCAAGGAAGCTGCGAGAGTGAAGAAGGGGACGGTCTGTCTATGGGAGAAGGGAGCTGCCGAGGCGCAGTGTGTTGTGCTCAGTTTCAAGGCTGCCTGGAGGAGGGGGGTGCTTGAAGAACGCCTTCTTTCTGGACGCCTCCTTCTGCCTGTGCTCCAGCTGCATGCACTCTGCAGCACGGCAGGTTTAGGAACCTGCTTCTGGCCAGCTTGTGTCCAGGAGTGCAAGGGCTGCGCCTTCCTTTCGGAAGCAGCCAGAGCCTTCTCAGCTGCAGCTGCGTGTGAAGCAGCTGTTGGCTGGACATTTGAAATTGGCTGCCCTCAGTGCATGAGCCCGGTGCCCAGCTGCTTGCTTCTTCGCCTTCTGTGCTCTGGGCAGAAGTGAAGCCCAGCCATGGCTTGGAGCTTTGCCGCTCTTCAGCGTGAACACTGCACGCAGCCACAGTGTGCTGTGCAGGGATTTTCATCAGCTCAACGTACAACAAGCATTTTCTTGCTGTTTCACCGAGTCCAAACTGTCCGTGTAGCTCTCGCTCAGCGAAAAGCGTTTGGAGAGAAACACTTGCTGCAGTAGCTTTTCGCTGGGCAAGACTTTCACCACAGCACCCCAATTCGGGCAAGGAGCAGGAGAACGGAAGAGCATCTTTTCGTCCTGCCACGTTCTTCTGGGCGACACGCCTATCCGCCTCTTGGCTCCCTGCAAGGCTGTAAGCACGGCAGCGGTACTTGGAAGTGAGAAGGCAGGTGCAGAGAGCACCGCGATCTGCCAGCGCTGTGCAGGCTGTAAAGGAAAGAGGGCTACCACTAGGATGTGCTGCAAATACACGTTCCCAGGCGTCGACGGTAAGCTCCGGGGAAGCTCGTTGAGCTACAAGTGTTCTCTGGGCGAGACTTAGCTGAGAAGCTTTCCGTTCAGATTCAGGCTACCACGCAGCCCGAATGTGCTGCTCCCTAGCGCTGAGAGAGAAAGTGCAGAGCCCAGGCGTGTTTGGGTAGAGGCATTTGGGTGGAGCATTTCTCTGGCGGCACCGTGCTCTCTGGGCGACAAGTAGACACCGCTTCGACTCCGGCACAATGAAGGCGCAGAGCACGGAGCTGCTATGCGCACGGCACAGGCTGCAAGAGGAAGCGTGGCTGCCTCTCGCTTGTGTGCGGATTCACGTTAGCACTTGCAAACAGAAAGTTCCACCTGCGGCTACTTGTGCTGCTACCTATTTCTCTTCCAGCTTTCCCTGGAAAGCATTGTGCCCAGCTTTATCCTCGGAGATGCAGAGATGACAGTGGTAGATGCAGCGGAGACTGGAAATACAGAGTGCAGCCGAGAGTTTCTGCTGCTTTGACGTGAGGCAAGGGGAAAGTGCAGCCCAGCAGAGGCTTTGACTGCTGGAGCCTTTTTCTTTGGCAGCAGCTGCTGCAAGCAGGCAAGGAAGCTGCGAGAGTGAAGAAGGGGACGGTCTGTCTATGGGAGAAGGGAGCTGCCGAGGCGCAGTGTGTTGTGCTCAGTTTCAAGGCTGCCTGGAGGAGGGGGGTGCTTGAAGAACGCCTTCTTTCTGGACGCCTCCTTCTGCCTGTGCTCCAGCTGCATGCACTCTGCAGCACGGCAGGTTTAGGAACCTGCTTCTGGCCAGCTTGTGTCCAGGAGTGCAAGGGCTGCGCCTTCCTTTCGGAAGCAGCCAGAGCCTTCTCAGCTGCAGCTGCGTGTGAAGCAGCTCTTGGCTGGACATTTGAAATTGGCTGCCCTCAGTGCATGAGCCCGGTGCCCAGCTGCTTGCTTCTTCGCCTTCTGTGCTCTGGGCAGAAGTGAAGCCCAGCCATGGCTTGGAGCTTTGCCGCTCTTCAGCGTGAACACTGCACGCAGCCACAGTGTGCTGTGCAGGGATTTTCATCAGCTCAACGTACAACAAGCATTTTCTTGCTGTTTCACCGAGTCCAAACTCTCCGTGTAGCTCTCGCTCAGCGAAAAGCGTTTGGAGAGAAACACTTGCTGCAGTAGCTTTTCGCTGGGCAAGACTTTCACCACAGCACCCCAATTCGGGCAAGGAGCAGGAGAACGGAAGAGCATCTTTTCGTCCTGCCACGTTCTTCTGGGCGACACGCCTATCCGCCTCTTGGCTCCCTGCAAGGCTGTAAGCACGGCAGCGGTACTTGGAAGTGAGAAGGCAGGTGCAGAGAGCACCGCGATCTGCCAGCGCTGTGCAGGCTGTAAAGGAAAGAGGGCTACCACTAGGATGTGCTGCAAATACACGTTCCCAGGCGTCGACGGTAAGCTCCGGGGAAGCTCGTTGAGCTACAAGTGTTCTCTGGGCGAGACTTAGCTGAGAAGCTTTCCGTTCAGATTCAGGCTACCACGCAGCCCGAATGTGCTGCTCCCTAGCGCTGAGAGAGAAAGTGCAGAGCCCAGGCGTGTTTGGGTAGAGGCATTTGGGTGGAGCATTTCTCTGGCGGCACCGTGCTCTCTGGGCGACAAGTAGACACCGCTTCGACTCCGGCACAATGAAGGCGCAGAGCACGGAGCTGCTATGCGCACGGCACAGGCTGCAAGAGGAAGCGTGGCTGCCTCTCGCTTGTGTGCGGATTCACGTTAGCACTTGCAAACAGAAAGTTCCACCTGCGGCTACTTGTGCTGCTACCTAGTTCTCTTCCAGCTTTCCCTGGAAAGCATTGTGCCCAGCTTTATGCTCGGAGATGCAGAGATGACAGTGGTAGATGCAGCGGAGACTGGAAATACAGAGTGCAGCCGAGAGTTTCTGCTGCTTTGACGTGAGGCAAGTGGAAAGTGCAGCCCAGCAGAGGCTTTGACTTGTGGAGCCTTTTTCTTTGGCAGCAGCTGCTGCAAGCAGGCAAGGAAGCTGCGAGAGTGAAGAAGGGGACGGTCTGTCTATGGGAGAAGGGAGCTGCCGAGGCGCAGTGTGTTGTGCTCAGTTTCAAGGCTGCCTGGAGGAGGGGGGTGCTTGAAGAACGCCTTCTTTCTGGACGCCTCCTTCTGCCTGTGCTCCAGCTGCATGCACTCTGCAGCACGGCAGGTTTAGGAACCTGCTTCTGGCCAGCTTGTGTCCAGGAGTGCAAGGGCTGCGCCTTCCTTTCGGAAGCAGCCAGAGCCTTCTCAGCTGCAGCTGCGTGTGAAGCAGCTGTTGGCTGGACATTTGAAATTGGCTGCCCTCAGTGCATGAGCCCGGTGCCCAGCTGCTTGCTTCTTCGCCTTCTGTGCTCTGGGCAGAAGTGAAGCCCAGCCATGGCTTGGAGCTTTGCCGCTCTTCAGCGTGAACACTGCACGCAGCCACAGTGTGCTGTGCAGGGATTTTCATCAGCTCAACGTACAACAAGCATTTTCTTGCTGTTTCACCGAGTCCAAACTGTCCGTGTAGCTCTCGCTCAGCGAAAAGCGTTTGGAGAGAAACACTTGCTGCAGTAGCTTTTCGCTGGGCAAGACTTTCACCACAGCACCCCAATTCGGGCAAGGAGCAGGAGAACGGAAGAGCATCTTTTCGTCCTGCCACGTTCTTCTGGGCGACACGCCTATCCGCCTCTTGGCTCCCTGCAAGGCTGTAAGCACGGCAGCGGTACTTGGAAGTGAGAAGGCAGGTGCAGAGAGCACCGCGATCTGCCAGCGCTGTGCAGGCTGTAAAGGAAAGAGGGCTACCACTAGGATGTGCTGCAAATACACGTTCCCAGGCGTCGACGGTAAGCTCCGGGGAAGCTCGTTGAGCTACAAGTGTTCTCTGGGCGAGACTTAGCTGAGAAGCTTTCCGTTCAGATTCAGGCTACCACGCAGCCCGAATGTGCTGCTCCCTAGCGCTGAGAGAGAAAGTGCAGAGCCCAGGCGTGTTTGGGTAGAGGCATTTGGGTGGAGCATTTCTCTGGCGGCACCGTGCTCTCTGGGCGACAAGTAGACACCGCTTCGACTCCGGCACAATGAAGGCGCAGAGCACGGAGCTGCTATGCGCACGGCACAGGCTGCAAGAGGAAGCGTGGCTGCCTCTCGCTTGTGTGCGGATTCACGTTAGCACTTGAGAACAGAAAGTTCCACCTGCGGCTACTTGTGCTGCTACCTATTTCTCTTCCAGCTTTCCCTGGAAAGCATTGTGCCCAGCTTTATGCTCGGAGATGCAGAGATGACAGTGGTAGATGCAGCGGAGACTGGAAATACAGAGTGCAGCCGAGAGTTTCTGCTGCTTTGACGTGAGGCAAGGGGAAAGTGCAGCCCAGCAGAGGCTTTGACTTGTGGAGCTTTTTCTTTGGCAGCAGCTGCTGCAAGCAGGCAAGGAAGCTGCGAGAGTGAAGAAGGGGACGGTCTGTCTATGGGAGAAGGGAGCTGCCGAGGCGCAGTGTGTTGTGCTCAGTTTCAAGGCTGCCTGGAGGAGGGGGGTGCTTGAAGAACGCCTTCTTTCTGGACGCCTCCTTCTGCCTGTGCTCCAGCTGCATGCACTCTGCAGCACGGCAGGTTTAGGAACCTGCTTCTGGCCAGCTTGTGTCCAGGAGTGCAAGGGCTGCGCCTTCCTTTCGGAAGCAGCCAGAGCCTTCTCAGCTGCAGCTGCGTGTGAAGCAGCTGTTGGCTGGACATTTGAAATTGGCTGCCCTCAGTGCATGAGCCCGGTGCCCAGCTGCTTGCTTCTTCGCCTTCTGTGCTCTGGGCAGAAGTGAAGCCCAGCCATGGCTTGGAGCTTTGCCGCTCTTCAGCGTGAACACTGCACGCAGCCACAGTGTGCTGTGCAGGGATTTTCATCAGCTCAACGTACAACAAGCATTTTCTTGCTGTTTCACCGAGTCCAAACTGTCCGTGTAGCTCTCGCTCAGCGAAAAGCGTTTGGAGAGAAACACTTGCTGCAGTAGCTTTTCGCTGGGCAAGACTTTCACCACAGCACCCCAATTCGGGCAAGGAGCAGGAGAACGGAAGAGCATCTTTTCGTCCTGCCACGTTCTTCTGGGCGACACGCCTATCCGCCTCTTGGCTCCCTGCAAGGCTGTAAGCACGGCAGCGGTACTTGGAAGTGAGAAGGCAGGTGCAGAGAGCACCGCGATCTGCCAGCGCTGTGCAGGCTGTAAAGGAAAGAGGGCTACCACTAGGATGTGCTGCAAATACACGTTCCCAGGCGTCGACGGTAAGCTCCGGGGAAGCTCGTTGAGCTACAAGTGTTCTCTGGGCGAGACTTAGCTGAGAAGCTTTCCGTTCAGATTCAGGCTACCACGCAGCCCGAATGTGCTGCTCCCTAGCGCTGAGAGAGAAAGTGCAGAGCCCAGGCGTGTTTGGGTAGAGGCATTTGGGTGGAGCATTTCTCTGGCGGCACCGTGCTCTCTGGGCGACAAGTAGACACCGCTTCGACTCCGGCACAATGAAGGCGCAGAGCACGGAGCTGCTATGCGCACGGCACAGGCTGCAAGAGGAAGCGTGGCTGCCTCTCGCTTGTGTGCGGATTCACGTTAGCACTTGCAAACAGAAAGTTCCACCTGCGGCTACTTGTGCTGCTACCTATTTCTCTTCCAGCTTTCCCTGGAAAGCATTGTGCCCAGCTTTATCCTCGGAGATGCAGAGATGACAGTGGTAGATGCAGCGGAGACTGGAAATACAGAGTGCAGCCGAGAGTTTCTGCTGCTTTGACGTGAGGCAAGGGGAAAGTGCAGCCCAGCAGAGGCTTTGACTGCTGGAGCCTTTTTCTTTGGCAGCAGCTGCTGCAAGCAGGCAAGGAAGCTGCGAGAGTGAAGAAGGGGACGGTCTGTCTATGGGAGAAGGGAGCTGCCGAGGCGCAGTGTGTTGTGCTCAGTTTCAAGGCTGCCTGGAGGAGGGGGGTGCTTGAAGAACGCCTTCTTTCTGGACGCCTCCTTCTGCCTGTGCTCCAGCTGCATGCACTCTGCAGCACGGCAGGTTTAGGAACCTGCTTCTGGCCAGCTTGTGTCCAGGAGTGCAAGGGCTGCGCCTTCCTTTCGGAAGCAGCCAGAGCCTTCTCAGCTGCAGCTGCGTGTGAAGCAGCTGTTGGCTGGACATTTGAAATTGGCTGCCCTCAGTGCATGAGCCCGGTGCCCAGCTGCTTGCTTCTTCGCCTTCTGTGCTCTGGGCAGAAGTGAAGCCCAGCCATGGCTTGGAGCTTTGCCGCTCTTCAGCGTGAACACTGCACGCAGCCACAGTGTGCTGTGCAGGGATTTTCATCAGCTCAACGTACAACAAGCATTTTCTTGCTGTTTCACCGAGTCCAAACTGTCCGTGTAGCTCTCGCTCAGCGAAAAGCGTTTGGAGAGAAACACTTGCTGCAGTAGCTTTTCGCTGGGCAAGACTTTCACCACAGCACCCCAATTCGGGCAAGGAGCAGGAGAACGGAAGAGCATCTTTTCGTCCTGCCACGTTCTTCTGGGCGACACGCCTATCCGCCTCTTGGCTCCCTGCAAGGCTGTAAGCACGGCAGCGGTACTTGGAAGTGAGAAGGCAGGTGCAGAGAGCACCGCGATCTGCCAGCGCTGTGCAGGCTGGAAAGGAAAGAGGGCTACCACTAGGATGTGCTGCAAATACACGTTCCCAGGCGTCGACGGTAAGCTCCGGGGAAGCTCGTTGAGCTACAAGTGTTCTCTGGGCGAGACTTAGCTGAGAAGCTTTCCGTTCAGATTCAGGCTACCACGCAGCCCGAATGTGCTGCTCCCTAGCGCTGAGAGAGAAAGTGCAGAGCCCAGGCGTGTTTGGGTAGAGGCATTTGGGTGGAGCATTTCTCTGGCGGCACCGTGCTCTCTGGGCGACAAGTAGACACCGCTTCGACTCCGGCACAATGAAGGCGCAGAGCACGGAGCTGCTATGCGCACGGCACAGGCTGCAAGAGGAAGCGTGGCTGCCTCTCGCTTGTGTGCGGATTCACGTTAGCACTTGCAAACAGAAAGTTCCACCTGCGGCTACTTGTGCTGCTACCTAGTTCTCTTCCAGCTTTCCCTGGAAAGCATTGTGCCCAGCTTTATGCTCGGAGATGCAGAGATGACAGTGGTAGATGCAGCGGAGACTGGAAATACAGAGTGCAGCCGAGAGTTTCTGCTGCTTTGACGTGAGGCAAGGGGAAAGTGCAGCCCAGCAGAGGCTTTGACTTGTGGAGCCTTTTTCTTTGGCAGCAGCTGCTGCAAGCAGGCAAGGAAGCTGCGAGAGTGAAGAAGGGGACGGTCTGTCTATGGGAGAAGGGAGCTGCCGAGGCGCAGTGTGTTGTGCTCAGTTTCAAGGCTGCCTGGAGGAGGGGGGTGCTTGAAGAACGCCTTCTTTCTGGACGCCTCCTTCTGCCTGTGCTCCAGCTGCATGCACTCTGCAGCACGGCAGGTTTAGGAACCTGCTTCTGGCCAGCTTGTGTCCAGGAGTGCAAGGGCTGCGCCTTCCTTTCGGAAGCAGCCAGAGCCTTCTCAGCTGCAGCTGCGTGTGAAGCAGCTGTTGGCTGGACATTTGAAATTGGCTGCCCTCAGTGCATGAGCCCGGTGCCCAGCTGCTTGCTTCTTCGCCTTCTGTGCTCTGGGCAGAAGTGAAGCCCAGCCATGGCTTGGAGCTTTGCCGCTCTTCAGCGTGAACACTGCACGCAGCCACAGTGTGCTGTGCAGGGATTTTCATCAGCTCAACGTACAACAAGCATTTTCTTGCTGTTTCACCGAGTCCAAACTGTCCGTGTAGCTCTCGCTCAGCGAAAAGCGTTTGGAGAGAAACACTTGCTGCAGTAGCTTTTCGCTGGGCAAGACTTTCACCACAGCACCCCAATTCGGGCAAGGAGCAGGAGAACGGAAGAGCATCTTTTCGTCCTGCCACGTTCTTCTGGGCGACACGCCTATCCGCCTCTTGGCTCCCTGCAAGGCTGTAAGCACGGCAGCGGTACTTGGAAGTGAGAAGGCAGGTGCAGAGAGCACCGCGATCTGCCAGCGCTGTGCAGGCTGTAAAGGAAAGAGGGCTACCACTAGGATGTGCTGCAAATACACGTTCCCAGGCGTCGACGGTAAGCTCCGGGGAAGCTCGTTGAGCTACAAGTGTTCTCTGGGCGAGACTTAGCTGAGAAGCTTTCCGTTCAGATTCAGGCTACCACGCAGCCCGAATGTGCTGCTCCCTAGCGCTGAGAGAGAAAGTGCAGAGCCCAGGCGTGTTTGGGTAGAGGCATTTGGGTGGAGCATTTCTCTGGCGGCACCGTGCTCTCTGGGCGACAAGTAGACACCGCTTCGACTCCGGCACAATGAAGGCGCAGAGCACGGAGCTGCTATGCGCACGGCACAGGCTGCAAGAGGAAGCGTGGCTGCCTCTCGCTTGTGTGCGGATTCACGTTAGCACTTGCAAACAGAAAGTTCCACCTGCGGCTACTTGTGCTGCTACCTATTTCTCTTCCAGCTTTCCCTGGAAAGCATTGTGCCCAGCTTTATGCTCGGAGATGCAGAGATGACAGTGGTAGATGCAGCGGAGACTGGAAATACAGAGTGCAGCCGAGAGTTTCTGCTGCTTTGACGTGAGGCAAGGGGAAAGTGCAGCCCAGCAGAGGCTTTGACTTGTGGAGCCTTTTTCTTTGGCAGCAGCTGCTGCAAGCAGGCAAGGAAGCTGCGAGAGTGAAGAAGGGGACGGTCTGTCTATGGGAGAAGGGAGCTGCCGAGGCGCAGTGTGTTGTGCTCAGTTTCAAGGCTGCCTGGAGGAGGGGGGTGCTTGAAGAACGCCTTCTTTCTGGACGCCTCCTTCTGCCTGTGCTCCAGCTGCATGCACTCTGCAGCACGGCAGGTTTAGGAACCTGCTTCTGGCCAGCTTGTGTCCAGGAGTGCAAGGGCTGCGCCTTCCTTTCGGAAGCAGCCAGAGCCTTCTCAGCTGCAGCTGCGTGTGAAGCAGCTGTTGGCTGGACATTTGAAATTGGCTGCCCTCAGTGCATGAGCCCGGTGCCCAGCTGCTTGCTTCTTCGCCTTCTGTGCTCTGGGCAGAAGTGAAGCCCAGCCATGGCTTGGAGCTTTGCCGCTCTTCAGCGTGAACACTGCACGCAGCCACAGTGTGCTGTGCAGGGATTTTCATCAGCTCAACGTACAACAAGCATTTTCTTGCTGTTTCACCGAGTCCAAACTGTCCGTGTAGCTCTCGCTCAGCGAAAAGCGTTTGGAGAGAAACACTTGCTGCAGTAGCTTTTCGCTGGGCAAGACTTTCACCACAGCACCCCAATTCGGGCAAGGAGCAGGAGAACGGAAGAGCATCTTTTCGTCCTGCCACGTTCTTCTGGGCGACACGCCTATCCGCCTCTTGGCTCCCTGCAAGGCTGTAAGCACGGCAGCGGTACTTGGAAGTGAGAAGGCAGGTGCAGAGAGCACCGCGATCTGCCAGCGCTGTGCAGGCTGTAAAGGAAAGAGGGCTACCACTAGGATGTGCTGCAAATACACGTTCCCAGGCGTCGACGGTAAGCTCCGGGGAAGCTCGTTGAGCTACAAGTGTTCTCTGGGCGAGACTTAGCTGAGAAGCTTTCCGTTCAGATTCAGGCTACCACGCAGCCCGAATGTGCTGCTCCCTAGCGCTGAGAGAGAAAGTGCAGAGCCCAGGCGTGTTTGGGTAGAGGCATTTGGGTGGAGCATTTCTCTGGCGGCACCGTGCTCTCTGGGCGACAAGTAGACACCGCTTCGACTCCGGCACAATGAAGGCGCAGAGCACGGAGCTGCTATGCGCACGGCACAGGCTGCAAGAGGAAGCGTGGCTGCCTCTCGCTTGTGTGCGGATTCACGTTAGCACTTGCAAACAGAAAGTTCCACCTGCGGCTACTTGTGCTGCTACCTATTTCTCTTCCAGCTTTCCCTGGAAAGCATTGTGCCCAGCTTTATCCTCGGAGATGCAGAGATGACAGTGGTAGATGCAGCGGAGACTGGAAATACAGAGTGCAGCCGAGAGTTTCTGCTGCTTTGACGTGAGGCAAGGGGAAAGTGCAGCCCAGCAGAGGCTTTGACTGCTGGAGCCTTTTTCTTTGGCAGCAGCTGCTGCAAGCAGGCAAGGAAGCTGCGAGAGTGAAGAAGGGGACGGTCTGTCTATGGGAGAAGGGAGCTGCCGAGGCGCAGTGTGTTGTGCTCAGTTTCAAGGCTGCCTGGAGGAGGGGGGTGCTTGAAGAACGCCTTCTTTCTGGACGCCTCCTTCTGCCTGTGCTCCAGCTGCATGCACTCTGCAGCACGGCAGGTTTAGGAACCTGCTTCTGGCCAGCTTGTGTCCAGGAGTGCAAGGGCTGCGCCTTCCTTTCGGAAGCAGCCAGAGCCTTCTCAGCTGCAGCTGCGTGTGAAGCAGCTGTTGGCTGGACATTTGAAATTGGCTGCCCTCAGTGCATGAGCCCGGTGCCCAGCTGCTTGCTTCTTCGCCTTCTGTGCTCTGGGCAGAAGTGAAGCCCAGCCATGGCTTGGAGCTTTGCCGCTCTTCAGCGTGAACACTGCACGCAGCCACAGTGTGCTGTGCAGGGATTTTCATCAGCTCAACGTACAACAAGCATTTTCTTGCTGTTTCACCGAGTCCAAACTGTCCGTGTAGCTCTCGCTCAGCGAAAAGCGTTTGGAGAGAAACACTTGCTGCAGTAGCTTTTCGCTGGGCAAGACTTTCACCACAGCACCCCAATTCGGGCAAGGAGCAGGAGAACGGAAGAGCATCTTTTCGTCCTGCCACGTTCTTCTGGGCGACACGCCTATCCGCCTCTTGGCTCCCTGCAAGGCTGTAAGCACGGCAGCGGTACTTGGAAGTGAGAAGGCAGGTGCAGAGAGCACCGCGATCTGCCAGCGCTGTGCAGGCTGGAAAGGAAAGAGGGCTACCACTAGGATGTGCTGCAAATACACGTTCCCAGGCGTCGACGGTAAGCTCCGGGGAAGCTCGTTGAGCTACAAGTGTTCTCTGGGCGAGACTTAGCTGAGAAGCTTTCCGTTCAGATTCAGGCTACCACGCAGCCCGAATGTGCTGCTCCCTAGCGCTGAGAGAGAAAGTGCAGAGCCCAGGCGTGTTTGGGTAGAGGCATTTGGGTGGAGCATTTCTCTGGCGGCACCGTGCTCTCTGGGCGACAAGTAGACACCGCTTCGACTCCGGCACAATGAAGGCGCAGAGCACGGAGCTGCTATGCGCACGGCACAGGCTGCAAGAGGAAGCGTGGCTGCCTCTCGCTTGTGTGCGGATTCACGTTAGCACTTGCAAACAGAAAGTTCCACCTGCGGCTACTTGTGCTGCTACCTAGTTCTCTTCCAGCTTTCCCTGGAAAGCATTGTGCCCAGCTTTATGCTCGGAGATGCAGAGATGACAGTGGTAGATGCAGCGGAGACTGGAAATACAGAGTGCAGCCGAGAGTTTCTGCTGCTTTGACGTGAGGCAAGTGGAAAGTGCAGCCCAGCAGAGGCTTTGACTTGTGGAGCCTTTTTCTTTGGCAGCAGCTGCTGCAAGCAGGCAAGGAAGCTGCGAGAGTGAAGAAGGGGACGGTCTGTCTATGGGAGAAGGGAGCTGCCGAGGCGCAGTGTGTTGTGCTCAGTTTCAAGGCTGCCTGGAGGAGGGGGGTGCTTGAAGAACGCCTTCTTTCTGGACGCCTCCTTCTGCCTGTGCTCCAGCTGCATGCACTCTGCAGCACGGCAGGTTTAGGAACCTGCTTCTGGCCAGCTTGTGTCCAGGAGTGCAAGGGCTGCGCCTTCCTTTCGGAAGCAGCCAGAGCCTTCTCAGCTGCAGCTGCGTGTGAAGCAGCTGTTGGCTGGACATTTGAAATTGGCTGCCCTCAGTGCATGAGCCCGGTGCCCAGCTGCTTGCTTCTTCGCCTTCTGTGCTCTGGGCAGAAGTGAAGCCCAGCCATGGCTTGGAGCTTTGCCGCTCTTCAGCGTGAACACTGCACGCAGCCACAGTGTGCTGTGCAGGGATTTTCATCAGCTCAACGTACAACAAGCATTTTCTTGCTGTTTCACCGAGTCCAAACTGTCCGTGTAGCTCTCGCTCAGCGAAAAGCGTTTGGAGAGAAACACTTGCTGCAGTAGCTTTTCGCTGGGCAAGACTTTCACCACAGCACCCCAATTCGGGCAAGGAGCAGGAGAACGGAAGAGCATCTTTTCGTCCTGCCACGTTCTTCTGGGCGACACGCCTATCCGCCTCTTGGCTCCCTGCAAGGCTGTAAGCACGGCAGCGGTACTTGGAAGTGAGAAGGCAGGTGCAGAGAGCACCGCGATCTGCCAGCGCTGTGCAGGCTGGAAAGGAAAGAGGGCTACCACTAGGATGTGCTGCAAATACAGGTTCCCAGGCGTCGACGGTAAGCTCCGGGGAAGCTCGTTGAGCTACAAGTGTTCTCTGGGCGAGACTTAGCTGAGAAGCTTTCCGTTCAGATTCAGGCTACCACGCAGCCCGAATGTGCTGCTCCCTAGCGCTGAGAGAGAAAGTGCAGAGCCCAGGCGTGTTTGGGTAGAGGCATTTGGGTGGAGCATTTCTCTGGCGGCACCGTGCTCTCTGGGCGACAAGTAGACACCGCTTCGACTCCGGCACAATGAAGGCGCAGAGCACGGAGCTGCTATGCGCACGGCACAGGCTGCAAGAGGAAGCGTGGCTGCCTCTCGCTTGTGTGCGGATTCACGTTAGCACTTGAGAACAGAAAGTTCCACCTGCGGCTACTTGTGCTGCTACCTATTTCTCTTCCAGCTTTCCCTGGAAAGCATTGTGCCCAGCTTTATGCTCGGAGATGCAGAGATGACAGTGGTAGATGCAGCGGAGACT